>NC_138978.1:137338315-137563365 GCF_964341445.2 Mesoplodon mirus
CCCTCCTTCCCTCCCTCCCTCTCCTAAGCTGACCAGATCATCAGTTTCTGGACTTAAGGGGGAAAAAAGGCCAAGGATGTGCTCTCTTTACAGCTGAAACAGGGTTTATTTTCCCAGCGTTGAACCATTCCCAAGTAGAGAGGCTCTTTGACACTAGGGTTCTCTGTGAGTGAACTTCTCACATTCAGCTTGCTTTTGGAATTGCCCATCACTAGGTCCAGGCCAGTTTTATCCTTGGATTTGTCCAGCAACCTAAACAGTATAATTGCACAAGGCCAAGGCAGTACTTTTAATCTAGGAAGAGTTCCCAGCTCTCTGTTTAGCAGTTCCAAAATTAGGAGGTAGTGTAGCAAACAGTTTCAACAAGGCTCAGTAAGAATTCTTGACCCTAGAATGCGGGCTTTTTAAAAGCTGGAACAACCTAATTCATCTCTCTGAGTTTCACTTTCATAAAATTAGACCTCACCAAAGAGCAGGGGATTCTTAATATGTATCAAAGTGTATGTGGAATCTGGATGGGAATATTACATCTTTAATTTCACTAACCTCTAGCTGCAATTTAGTATTTAGCATGTCCTTTAAATCTAAATGCAGACAACAAACCACGATAACATTAGGAGTACCTGTGACTATACCCCAGCAGATTCCACAGACAATTTCCTAAGGCAGTTTTTATAGATATCTCAAAGTATCACTAGTCTGATGTTACAATCAAATCATCATTACCTTTTTTGTTTTATCTAATAGACTATATCTATTTTAGAATGGTTTTAGATAAACAGAAAAATTAAGGGGATAATACAGAGTTCTTATATATCTCATTCCCAATTTCCTCTATTATTGACACCGTACACTAGTGTGGTACCTTTTTTACAATTAATGAGCCAATATTAATACAATTATATTAACCAGAGTCTGTACTTTATTCAGATTTCCTTGGCTTTTGCCTAGTGCCCTTAATTCCATTTCAGGCTTCCATCCAGGACACCACATTACATTTAGTTATCAAGCCCCCTTAGGCTCCTCTGGGCTATGGTAGTTTCTCAGGCTTTTCTTGTTTTTGATAACCTTGACAGTTTCTTTTTAAATTTTATTTATTTAATTTATTTATTTTTGGCTGTGTTGGGTGTTCGTTGCTACGTGTGGGCTTTCTCTAGTTGCGGAGAGCGGGGGTTACTCTTCGTTGCAGTGCGCCGGCCTCTCATTGCAGTGGCCTCTCTCGTTGTGGAGCACGGGCTGTAGGCGCATGGGCCTCCGTAGTTGCATCATATGGACTCAGTATTTGTGGCGCACGGGCTTAGTTGCTCCCTGGCATGTGGGATCTTCCCAGGCCAGGGCTCGAACCCGTGTCCCCTGCATTGGCAGGTGGACTCTCAACCACTGCGCCACCAGGGAAGCCCCCACTTTGATGGTTTTGAGGAGCAGTGATCAAGTGTTTTGTAGCATACCTCACTAATGTAAACTGTCCAATGCTTTTCTCATGGTAAGACTGGGATTATGGTTTATTGGGAGGACAACCAGATAAAGTGCCTTTTTTATAACATCTTATCAAGGGTACATGCTATCAATGTGATTTGCCTGTTGATGTTGACCTTGATAACCTGGCTGAGGTAGTGTCTCAGATTTCTCCACTGTAAAGTTACTCCTCCACCCCTTCCACACTACACTTGTTGGAAGGAAGTCACTATGTGAAGCACAAACCCAAAGAGTGGAGAGTTATGATCCACCTCCTTGAGGACAGAGTATGTACATAAAGTATTTGGAATTCTTCCACACAGATTTGTCTATTTCCCCCTAAACATTAATTTATTCAATTATTGACATTTATTTATATCAGTATAGACTCATGGATATCTATTTTATCCTTTGGGTTATAATCCAATACTACTTTATTTTGTTGTTTGAATTGTTCCAGCTTTGGCCATTGGGAGCTTTTGCTTTTGGCGACTGCGCTCCTTTGACATACTCCCTTTGGGGTGTGTGAGTTTGTGTGTGTCTGTGTATCTGTGTGTATCTGTGTTTAGCATGCATGTTTGTGTGTGTGTGTTTAACACTTCCTGACTTTCTGGTACCACAAGATGCTCCAGGCTCATTTTGTGTATTTCCTGCCCCAGTCCTAGAATCAGTCATTTCTCTGAGGAGCCCTGATTCCTTTAATTGGAGAGTAGTAATAGAAACCAAGATCTGGGCTCTAGATGTGCTGTTGCTAATGGGCTATTATTTGATTAGGCTCTCTTAACTGAGAGAACAAAGAAATATATATGTATACTAACCCATGTATATACACATATCAGTAAATATTTCTATATATAACTATCTATATCTATATTGAGCTGAGTGTATACTGATGTCTGCAACTATAATCCATTAACTCTGAGATTAGTTTAGCCTTCTCCTCTTGTTTATCTGTAAATTCATACTTCAATATTGAGAAATGTGGCTACCACCATCCACCATCTATTTATTTAATTGTTCAATTTCAGTACACATGTATCAGAGTTGTGAACCCATCTCCCCAACATCACTATTTTTAAGTATAGTAGTTAATAGAGTCTCTGTTATATCTTCTTATTTAATGAGTTTAAATACCCATTTGTTTCTATATCACAAATTTGGTTCTTAAAATAGTCTAATGACTGCATTTAAAACATAGTAACTAGTTTCTTTTGAGATTCTATGTATTATATTTTATGAATTTAAAAGTGTTATTTTAAGACTCTTTAAATGGGCTACTCCATATTGTCAAAGGGATCCACAGTAAAAAGAAGGTTAGGACCCCAACCTCACAAAGATTATTGTCAGTTTATAATGAGATGATGTGAAATTGTCTGGTGCAAATGTTGGGAGCTCATGCTTGATAAGTGTTAGCTTTGTCCACTTGGGCAGGCTTCTTTCTCCTTTAAAGTTCTAAATACCTTGGAAGAGAGAACATGCTAAACCTTATGGTTAATAATTTATAATGTAGTGGAAGGATTTGCTAGGTATCAGTGTTGGAGGTAAAGGTCCATATAAGTTTGACGGAGGATGAGTGATTCCACTGCAGAAGTTTGTACTTGATATAAATTAATATAAGTGCAAGCAATGTATTTTAAGTTCATTCTAGAGGAGTAGTTCAGAATAGCTTCATAGAGGAGAAGACCTGAGCTATCTTGGGAGATGTTTAAACAGATGAGGAGTGGAGCCGGAGTTGGGAAGGCAAAGGCAGTGTAGCCTTAGAATGCAAATGTTCACAGACATGATCTTGTGGCTTATTCACCATCCTTACCAACCTAATAAGGACACCTGCTGGTAGCTTCTTCATCATCATCATCACCATCAACATCATCACCATCATGTTAATAAAGAATGGATATATTTGCCAGGTAGTCAAACAAGCTCTTTGCACGTAGCACCTAGATGTTTTCTACGATCCACCTTATGAGTTCAATCATTGTAATTATTCTCATTTTTCACATACAAAAATGAAGACTTAGAGAGATTACATAATTTGTTCAAATCTTGGTGTGTGCCCTCTCAACTCCATGCTCTTTACCTCTGTGCTTAACGGGCTAGGATGATTTGCCCATATTAAGGGCTCAAATATTGGTTGATAAGTATAATAATCTCATAAAAGGAAAAGTGAAGTAATCTACTTTGATGTTTATGATGCAGTTTGGTGAATGCACTTAAGTGCCAATAGATGAATAATAAAAGTTAGAAACACACAAACATAGAGAAGAAAAATTCATATGTGTATGTCTGCTGGGAACAAAAAATCCTCCTGAATGTCTAACTTCTTAGTAAATATCAGGATATCACATACACATCATTAGGCAGCATCAATGGAGGATCCTCTGTACCCTGCAAGAGGGCACTGTTATAGATGCACAGAAAGAAAATTCATGTTTCCTGTACATTATAAATAAGGACATACTATGATCACTCTTTAAGAATGAAGTAATTTGAATTTTTAAATTTTCCTTATCAATTGGTGTATATGAATCATGTTAGGTGAAGAATTATTGGTTGATTGGACATTTTATGTTTTAATTCTTTACAGAAAACAAATCCTTTTAGGCTTAAAATATCACATTCAGCAAATGAGTTATTATACTGAAGAAAGTGATGAATTCAGTAAAGTGTCTGGAATCTAAAATAAGAAGTAATTGAAGGAACTGGGAATAGATGACATGAAGCAAGACCAGGAGAGAAGTAGGTGGTCGCTCTAAACGATTTTAGGAGTTGTCCTATGAAAAAGGGTTTAGACTGTCCCACACTGAAGATTTTAGACCAAGTAGAGAGGTTTAGGTTGATAAAAGGATGAATATTTTGACAAGTAGAACCTTTCAACTATAAAATGGAGCGACTGCATTTTAAACTCAAGAACTCCCTGTTACTGAAGTGCTTTAACAGAGGTTGAAGTTAAGCAGTTGGAAAAGTAAGAGCCTTTACAGTGAGAAAATTCTATGATTCTATGGTTTTCAACTCATAAATTTGTGTAGTTCATCCATTTTACTCATTGTATACACTTAAGTATACTGTTCCTTGAAATGGCCATTCAAAGTTGTTTCCTGTGCCACACACTATGAATGTTAGGGTTGGTCCTGTGTAAATCTTACCCCCATTGAATTAGTATTAACCCTAAACAAGCAGCTTTCTTACATAAGGAAACAAAAAAAGAGGTTCAGAAATGTCCAAACTAAGTTTTTATAAAACTGTGTTATCAAATCTAATTTATCAAAAAACTTCAAACAGGGGCTTCCCTGGTGGCGCAGTGGTTGAGAGTCCACCTGCCGATGCAGGGGACATGGGTTCGTGCCCCAGTCCGGGAAGATCCCACATGCCGTGGAACGGCTGGGCCCGTGAGCCACGGCCACTGAGCCTGCGCCTCCGGAGCCTGTGCTCCACAACGGGAGAGGCCACAACGGTGAGAGGCCCGCGTACCGCAAAAAAATAAAAATAAAAGGAAGATGCAGACCTGTATGCTTCAGGATTTTCTCACCAAAACCCCCACACAATTTCTTTACTATTCCAGCCAAGTATGGCCTAGCCCTACCCTCATCCCTGTTTTTCTTGGTTTAGTAATAAAGAAAGAGATGGAAATAAAGAAGAGATATCGGGTAGAAAGATATAAAATAGTGGGGAAAATAACATAAGTGAAGTCAAGTACCACCATCATTTACTAGAAGTGAACTTTCAGCACCAGCGTTAATATTTTTTCCTGTTATATCTGTAAATGATAATAACTAATATGTACATAACAATTTTCAATTTAAACAAATCTCATTTTTATAACTAACTACTTCGCAACAAGTAACATGCTAAGGTAACATCAATAGATGAAAAACGGTAGTCCCTGGCCCCAAGGAACGTTGCCCAGGAGAACACAGATATATGTAAACAACACAATCACAATACAGTGTAGCGAGTGCAACAATCAGGCATGCAGAAGTGCAAGGGTAGCAAAAAGGAGCATGTGATCACAACACTAAAAAGAAGACTGCACAAAAGACATAATATGTAAACTGAGGTTTGAAAACTGAAGTGGGTTTCCCAGGTGCCCCATAGGGAGAAAGGAATTCTTGGAGGAGGGAAAAGCATAAATGAAGACAGTGAATTGTTCATATAATCCAGAAGTGAAGTAGGCAATGGCAGGAGAAATGATTGGACACAGGCGTCATGAATACTTGCATGTCTGCATTTTAGCAAGTCCATTCAAAGGAAACTTTGAGGATCAACTCGGGGGTGGGGGGCCGCGGGGGGGACAGAACTAGTCATTGCTGCCAGAAACACTGGAACCACTTTCTACCAACCCACCAAAATAACGACTTCAAAGGCAACATGTTATCACAGAAAAGGTTTTTTTTTTTGTTTGCTTGTTTTTAGTTCATTAGGTCTCACTTAAAATTCTGATTCCACAATGCACTTGCTTTGGGATCTTGAACAACACTCATAAGCTCTGCAAGTTTCAGTGTAGTAAGTTTATGTGATTACCTTCATCTGTAATATCCCTGAGTTGCAATCTTAATGGAAACTCAAGTTCAGGTCAAAGACAAGTTTCTCTGTGACCTCTCCTCTGAATTGATTCAAAAGCCGTCTCGCCCGTCCTCATTTGGCTTCTCTTATGGAATCTCATAAAAACTTCTATGACCTCTTTCGGTTTTTTGTTGTTGTTGTTGTTGTCTGTTTGTTTGTTTTTTAATTTAAGTATAGTTGATTTACAATGTTGTGTTACTTTCAGGTGTACAGCACAGTGATTCCTTTTTCACATTCTTTTCCCTTATAAGTTATTACAAAATATTGAGTAGAGTTCCCTGTGCCAATAAGGAGATCCTTGTTGTATCTATTCTATGCCTTATTTGAATGACCGTAGCACTCGTTGTCTGTATCATTTTTATGTCTCTGGTTGCTTTGTGACTGAAAATGAAAAATTTCTATTTGTTCGTTTCCTGGCCCTTCCTTAAAAATGTGTTCATTTATGTATTTCATATTTATTGACTACATCTTAGACACCGTGTTAACTGCTGGTTCTAGATGTTAGTAAAATATAGACCTTCCTGCTCAAAAGGTCACAGTATTTGTGGGAAAACAAAAAAATGAACAACCTATATCTCAAAGAGCTTTGTACTTCCCAAAGAGAACACACCTAGTAGGTACAATAAATACATGTATCATACATAAATGTATAAATAGTTAATGGGATTAAAAACTAGAGATAACTGCTTTTCGATTCTGAGGAAATGATGATTATATTTCACCAGAAGCTCAATACCACTCTGAGAATGAGGGCTTAACCCCCGTCCTGACTCACTGCATTGCTTTTCTCTATAAAAATACACAAGTCTGTATATACGCTCTAGAAAAAGGCTTATCTGGCACGAATTTCAGAGAGCAAGAAGAAAACTTCAAGAAGTTCAGAGAAGCATCCAGCAGCTCAGATGATTGGCACTAATACAACTTGCTTGACAGGATAATTGAGCTGTAAATCTCACAAAATTAGATGATCTTTGAAGAATTTCAAAACCTCCTGCTATTAATTGGAAATCCTAGAAGAACCGCTTCTTTTAAAGCATACTGATAATATGCTTTACAGCTTAATATTCAGAAGGCTATGTTTTGGCTAAGTGAGCTTCAGGAAAGAAGGAAACTTGTGGTTCAGTTCCATCTACTCTGCAACCTCTGGTCAAGACATCTACTTCTGTGCTCAGCCATCTTATCATCTGTAAAATGGAGGCAACTCTAAGAAAACATAGTTACAGAGATGTGGCACAGTTTCATGTGTCATTGTCTTCATTTGTTTCAGAAAACCAGTAACATCTAAGCTACTACTGCAAAGAGTGCAATGTTACTTGGGGTCATCTAGTGCAGCTCTGTCAAAGTAAAGAAAAGGAAAGGGGCCTAGAATAACTATAATTTTCCCAAGAGGACACTATTATTTTATGGTAAATCTGGGACAAGAACCCTGATCTCTTTGATGTCATTCCATTGTTCTTTCGTTGGGTTCTGAACAACCCAGAGAAAGAAAGAGAAATGAAACTCCTATGTGCTGTGTCACTGGTACAGGACGTGGCAAGATTGGAATTGGAGCACTACATATTAACAGGTATTTGGGGAATTCTTCAAACTAATTAAGATATATACCAGGTCCATAAAAAACAGTATGTTTTCTGAAGATGATTCTGTGGCATGAACAGAACTGGTAACTGAAGGTGTCTGTGTGCTGCAGTTCCAAACAGGATGGATGAATGCTTGTTTTCTGGCACCTTGAAGACTCCATCCCAACATACACATTAAAATAAAGTTAACATTTCAACTGGGTCATATTTAATTATGCATGCCCTTGTAAGTCAGCAAAATATTCCATATATCATTTAAGTTGTCACTCACTTTTTTTTTTTTTTTTGCAGTACGCGGGCCTCTCACTGTTGTGGCCTCTCCCGTTGCGGAGCAGAGGCTCTGGACGCGCAGGCTCAGCGGCCATGGCTCACGGGCCTAGCCACTCCGTGGCATCTGGGATCTTCCCGGTCCGGGGCACGAACCTGTGTCCCCTGCATCGGCAGGCGGACTCTCAACCACTGCGCCACCAGGGAAGCCCCATATCTGATTTTCATATTAGGACTCTTCTAATTTTTTATATACATTGGAAAATAACTGATGTCTTTCTAAGGTGTATATCTTTGATTATGTTTTCTATTTTCATAAAGCTTCTTGTATTCTCTACTCAAAACAGGAGTAAATAATGGCTGCATATAACTAATCATAATCAGCCACTTTGTCCAGATTTTTAGATGTGTTGGTATAAAGCTACCATAGTATTCTTTTGTAATTAAAAAAAAATTCTCTCTGTTTTATAGCTAGTCCCATCTCTATCATATTTGCCAAATATTGCTTATTTTATTGGTGTTTGTAAAGAGCAAGCTTTTGGTTTTCTTTGTCACGTTTACTGCTTTTCTTCTCTATTTTTGACTTTTCTCTTGATTAATTTTGTCCTTCTACTCTTTGGGATTTACCTTGTTCTTTTTCTATGTCTACTGTCCATTTCCTGTAGCTTCAAGAGCCATTTTCCACAACTCAACGAGCTCTGCCGGCTGTGTCGTGGCCACTTCATCATATGCCATTAAAACTTAATCTCATACACTGGGTGAAGACTCGGCAGTCTTATTTTGCTTTCAAAATTGTTCTATAGCCTTGGATCCTTCTTCTTCTCCTAAATTAGCACTATCATCAGGGAAAATTCTAGTGGGCCTAGAATTCTAGGCTTGCCTTTCCTGCAGTTTCATAATCAAAGAAAAAAACATTTCCACACTTTTTTTGATGTTGATCGAAAATTTAACAACACTTCTTTGCACTGTATTCAAATCCCAAAATATAAGCAAGCCTTCATGCACACAGGCTCAATGAAATGTCATAACTTTAAACTATGTATGACCTTGAACAATGACCTTTCCAAATACTCCACACTCTTTCTAGGTGTTCAGACTTTTTCATTCCTACAACATCTTTTACATATGGTCGATTTGTGTCATAAGTTCTTCCTCACTCCCACTTCTGAGTATATATCCAAAGGAAATATCATCATAATTTGAAGAGATATCTGTACTCCCATGTTTATTGTAGCATTATGCACAAGAGCCAAGGTATGGAAACCACCTAAGTGTCCATAGTAGATTAATGGAGAAAGGAAATATGGTATATATATAGAATAGAATATTATTCAACCTTAAAAAAGAATAAAATCCTATCATTTAAGTCAACATGGATAAAACTGGAGGCCACGATGCTAAGTGAAATAAGACAAAGACAAATAGTGCATGATGTCACTTATATGTGGACTCTAAAAAAATAGTGAAATAAATCAACTCTTCCCTCCCTGGACATTTTCCTCAGCAGAATCTAGCAGCCTCTACTATGAGTCTTATCTTTTTTCTCTTTATTGTTTGTACCAGATCACAACCCCAGGGAACCTATGTATTTACCGATGTATATCTACATTATAGTTTACCATTGTTCTTTTCCTTTGTAATTCATTCCTTCCACTTCTGGCCTCAGAACCTCATTTTTACTTTGGAGAAGTCCTTGTGATTCAGGTAGGCTGTGTGTCTCCTTCCTAGGCTGTGTGACTTGGGGCTGGCTAGACACAGTGTTTTACATATACTCTATATGTCTTAAGTACTTATTTCTCTGTTTTCCATCATTTTCCCTCCAAATTTTTGTGTAGTTATTTTTTAATTGACATTTGTATTCCTTTCTTTTGTTTGACTAAGGTACTGTTCAACCAATCTTCTGAGTGCTTAATTTCAACTTTTTTAATTCTAGAAGTTTCTTTTGGTTGCATTTCACAGATAATTTTTGCTTAAATTGTACATGTTGCCCTTCTTTTAATACATTAATCATAATTTTAAATAATAGTTTCATTGAGATATAATTTACTTTCCATATTATTTAAAGTGTACAATTTAATGTGTTATGCATCTACCACCACAATCAATTTTAGAACTTTCATCCACCCCCAAAAGAAAAAGAATCTATTATAGGTCACTCACTCCCCCATTTCTCCAAACCCTAGGCAGCCACTAATATAGTTTGTCTCTACAGATTTGTCTAGACTGGACATTGCATACAAATGGAATCATACAATTACTTAGCATGTTTTCAAGGTTCATCCATGTTGTAGCATGCATCAGTACTTGATGTCTTTTTATGGCTGAATAATATTCCATGGTGTGGATATTACTATGTTTCATTTATCCATTCACAGTAAATGGCCATTTGGTTATTTCCACTTTGGGGCTCTTATGAATAATGCTGCTGTGGTTGGAGTTACGTGCAAGTTATGCATGCAGGTCTAGATTTGTTTTTTTAATTAACAGACTATTTCGGAGCAGTTTCTGGTTTACAGAAAAATTAAGCAGAAAGGACAGAGTTCTCATACCTCCTTAGCTCTCTACCCAGTTTCCCCTATTATTAACATCTTACATTAGCGTAAGATGTTTGTTATAGTTAATGAACCCATATTGATACATTATTACTAACTAATGTCCATGGTTTACATTAGACTTCACTCTTTGTTTTGTACATTATATGATTTTTGACAAATGTGCAATAACCTGTATCCACCATTACAGAACCATACACAGGAGTTTCTTTGCCCTTAAAATTCCGCGCTTCACCCATCCTTTTCTCCCTCCCCGCAACCTCTGGCAACCATTGATCTTTTGACTGTCTCCACACTTTGGCCTTTTCCTAAATTTCATATAGCTGCAATCATATAATATGCATGTAGCCTTTGCAGATTGGCTTTTTTTCACTTAGCAATATGCATTTAAGCTTCTTCCATGTCTTTTCATGGCTTCATAGCATTTTCTCTTTATTGCTCAATGCTATTCCTTTGTACCGATATACCATAGTTTGTTTATCCATTCACCTATTGAAAAACATCTTGGTTGATGTCAAGTTTTGGCAATTATGAAAGAAACTGTTATAAACATCCATGTGCAGGTTTTTATGCGGACATAACTTTTCAGTTCCTATGGGTAAATACCAAAGAGCATGATTACTAGATCACTGTATGGTAAAAGTATGTTTAGTTTTGTAAGAAACTGCCAAGTACCCTGCTAGCAGCAAATGAGAATTTCAGTTGTTCTGCATCATCAACAACTTTGGTATTTCATTATTTGGATTTTAGCTATTTGAATAGGTGTGTAGTGGTATCTCGTTATTCTAATTTAAAATTCCCTGATGACATGGAATGTGTAGCATCTTTTCATATGCTTATTTGCCATGTGTCTATTTTCTTTGTTTAATCATAGTTGTTGTGTTTTGTTTTTTAACCAATGCCTACTAACTCTTGTCCTCCTGTGTCTATTTATATTGTCTTTTTTCTATCTATCTTTCTTTCTTTTTTGAGCTTTTGATCATTTAGTCTTTTTCCTGGTATGTCCAATTATTTTTTATATTAAAATTGGGCTTAACTTATTTTAGGAAACTATAAAGATACCTCCATATTCTGGATGTTGTTATCGTTCTCTTGAAAAGATTTCCTTTTGCCCATGGCAGACAGTTACCATAGGGACTGGAAACCTTAGTCCATTCTCATTCAGCTCATTCAAAGCTGTTTTTTCAGTCTGTGTGAAGGGTGCTCTATTTCTGTCTTCTCCTTCCTCTATGGGTGTTGCCTTTTGGGATTACCACGTGAAAGTTTGGATTCTCCCTATTCCCAACTACCCTTGTATTTGTTAGGCTTTAAATGTAATGGTTCCCCCAGCCCTGTGAGACTAAGGATACGTGTAGCTTGTCATTCCATTAGTTGTTGCTTTTAGCTTCAGCTCTTGCCGTTTGGCTTCTGTGGTTACAGTCTTTTGAACTCCTTGGCTTTTCAGCTCCTAGGCTGCAACATTTGAATCAGCAAATGCCCCAAGGAGAAAAGCTGCACCAAATGTCAAGCTTGCATCTGTGTTTCCCTTCTCTCCAGAACTTGGCCCACATGTCTTGGTGTCTCTCTAACATTTGGATGCTGGCGAACAGATGTTTTCTTACTGTATCCAGGTTTTCTAAAATTTCTTTAGACTTCACCTGATCTTATGTTATTATTGAAGTATCATCTCAATTAGCCCTAGGAAGAAAATTTACAATTTTAAGTTTTTTTTTTTTAATTTTCTATATTACCTCAGTTTCTGTAGAGACCTTTTACCTGATTGTTCAGTCTAGTTCCTGTGTTACCAGTAAGATGGAGATAGGTGGAGTCTAAGAATATTGGGGAGAAAATCACTGATGAATGATATGGCTCGTTCTTTTTGTTTTTCCTCTCCTTATTTACTCTGGCAGCCTACATTTGCCCTTCTTGATTTGACCCAGTTGCCCAGATAAGCAACCCACTCTGGCAAAGACATGACTTTACTCTCATAAATGTCTGCATGTTAGGATAAGTTAGATGATGAACACCATGCCAAAGTTCTTTCTGTGACCAGTCAGAATGGCCATCATCAAAAAATCTACAAACAATAAATGCTGGAGAGGGTGTGGAGAAAAGGGAACCCTCTTGCACTGTTGGTGGGAATGTACATTGATACAGCCACTATTGAGTACAGTATGGAGGTTCCCTAAAAAACTAAAAATAGAACTACCGTACGACCCAGCAATCCCACTACTGGGCATATACCCTAATAAAACCATAATTCGAAAAGAGACATGTACCACCATGTTCATTGTGGCAGTATTTACAATCGCCAGGACATGGAAACAACCTAAGTGTCCATCGACAGATGAATGATAAAGAAGATGTGGCATATATATACAGTAGAATATTACTCAGCCATAAAAAGAAATGAAATTGAGTTATTTGCAGTGAGGTGGATGGATCTAGAGACTGTCATACAGAATGAAGTAAGTCAGAAAGGGAAAAACAAATACCGTATGCTAACACAGATATATGGAATCTGAAAAAAAAATTCTTCTGAAGAACCTAGGGGCAGGACAGGAATAAAGATGCAGATGTAGAGAATGGACTTGAGGACACAGGGAGGGGGAAGGGTAAGGTGGGATGAAGTGACAGAGTGGCTTGGACATATATACAGTCCCAAATGTAAAACACAAACTAGTGGGAAGCAGCCACATAGCACAGGGAGATCAGCTCGGTGCTTTGTGACCACCTAGAGGGGTGGGGTAGGGAGGGTGGGAGGGAGACACAAGAGGGAGGAGATATGGGGATATAGGTATATGTATAGCTGATTCACTTTGTTATAAAGCAGAAACTAACACAGCATTGTAAAGCAATTCTACTCCAATAAAGATGTTAAAAAAAACAAAAAGTTAGAGAGTAAAAAAATTCTAAAGAATTGGCCACACTCCTCCAATAGATTCTCTAACATTTAGCAGAACAGAATTCACACTGAATCTGGTTTATGAGTAAAAGACAAGTCAACTTTAAAGTGGATCAGAGATGACAACATTTCTTTTCCATGTGGCTGCTTTGGAGCCATATTTCTGCTGACCACTCAAAACCTTCCTCTTGAGTATTGTGTGATATATTAGAGCCAGGAATAAGGGGTGTTAGTGCTGGAAGGGTCACACAGTGGTCTGCGATTTAATTCACATATCCTTTCTGCACCAGACTCTTTAAGATCATTGAGTTATCCTAAGAATTTTGAAGCTGTAGAATTCACGGCAGTACATTACAATATGCCAATATTACTATTCTCCTGCTCTGACATTCTCCACTGATGGACAGATGAAGGAGAAGGAAGGGCAGTCAGCAGTAACTGAGAGTAAATGAAACTGGAATATTATAATTCAGTATCATTTGAGTGACTGAATTGGCTGGCAGAGTGTTCTCCAGTTAAGGGTGAGGGAATATTAATTCTGCACATGACACCACTACTGTATTTATACAAGTCTACTGGGACAGTTGTTTGCCTTGATTTGTTTTCTTCATTCATTTCAGTCAGACAGTTGTGTTGACTGATTTTCCTTTTTGATGTATGAAATGACTGTTTGACTGAATTTACCATTTACTTTACACTAATGCACTGGAAAAATGATACATTAGTCAAATTGGATTGGCATGTATGAAAATGTTTACCCCAGAACTAGACAGAAATATAATATTGCCTTCTACAGAAATGTAAGTCATATGCCCTGGATTTGGGGGAAATGTTCCAATTTTAACTATTTTGCCAAATTTCAAAAATGTAGGGTAACTGATCCCATAGTAAAAATAAGAAGATCTGTGATGTCCAGATAAAAATAGTTTTGTGTGACTCTGACAATCACATAACACAAAAGAAAAAAGTATTATGAGATAAATTTTAGTGATTTTCATACTTATTAAGAGGTGTTTCTATGTTAAACTTTTGAGTCTTATTCTAGAAGTTCTGTAGGAACAAACACTTCAAATATATTCATAGAAAACCCTCTTTATTTATAATTCCATTCTTCCAATATTTATAGTTACTATGACAGGCCATTTCTCCACATCCCATCCCATGATTCTCTGCTCCTATTGAACATTTGGAAATTGGTGGCATGAGCAGGAAAGTGAAGCAGTTTTTGAGATTACTGAATAATGCTGATTTTATAAAGACTGCTTTCTTCCGTTGTTGGCAAACTTATTATGGTACCGATGGTTGGATACTACTCTTAGAGATGAAAAAGGTCTTAAGGAATCTTCCATATTCCATTCACCAATCTGTGTTCTTGTTCAAAGCAAAATTAATTCCTTTCAAAATTAACATATTAGCTTGATAATAATTTTTAATCTTAAAATAATCTATCTGGGAGAATGGGAATTTTTGGTGGGAAAAAGTGACAGAAGATGGGACGAAAAGAGAATTCATAGAAAGACAAAACAGCATTTTTTAAATGGTGGGTACGAACTTCTGTTTCCAACTATATCAGTTTACCTTAGGAAAACATACTAGAAAGGCCAGATAAATCATAAGCAACATTTGACTGTGAGCGTTAGAAAGCTACTGAGGTAGCCATGACCTAGAAAAGTAAAATAGAGAAAGAAACTCACTGAAGTGAGAACAATATTCTGCACATGCTTTTCTAGCCCAGTCATTTAGAAACTACTGATGAAGAGCAAAAGGCTGAGAAACCAAATGTGGCTCCTAAGAGGTAGAAAAGCCAGCAGATCTTAGGACAATGTCATAGGACTAAGGAAACCAGAATTGGAATTGAGAAATAACAAGGCAGCTAGAATTTTAAGGACCAAAATCACAGAGAGAGTAAAGATTCAGAGAACGGAGCTGGATTCAGCAACAGTGTTCCCTTGCAGTATTTTCCATGTATAATAGGTAGACAAGGCAAGATGCTAAGAAGTCAAACAAAAGCTAACTGAAGTCAAAGCAAAGACTTAGTTGGTTCATAATGCTGAAGAGACAAAATTGGGGTTCAGAACCTATGAAAGATTTGTGGCCCAATGGTAAACTAATGATATGAATTAGGACATTGAAATCTCTACATATGTGTGTGTGTGTGTGTCTGTGTTTGTGTGTGTGTGTGTGTGTAAGGAAGGTTGAGGCAACATCTACATTGAACCTTATAAAGAAGGAAAATGAGTATGAAGTTGGTCCAGTGACTAAGGTGATCTTCCCCTCTGCTCCCTACCTAAGAATAGGAAATTCTCTCCTCAAGAAAATACAGTTGACCCTTGAACAATGTAGGGGTTAGAGACACTGACTCCCTGTGCAGTCAAAAATCCACATATAACTTTATGGTCGGCCCTTTTTATCTGTGGTTCTGAATCTGAGGATTCAACCAACAACACATCATGTAGTACTGTATTACTTATTGAAACAAAATACACGTATAAGTGCATCTGTGCAGTTCAAACCCAGGTTGTTCAAAGGGCAACTGTAATGTCATTCAGATTCTATACAACTTGTCATATCCCAAGTCTGGTATTCACTGAAGAGCCACCAAGACTACCAAGAAAAGGAGAATTAGAATAAAAAACAAAACAGAATCAGAATCATAGATGACCTAAACATTAAAGTTCATACATATTTTGGTAAATATTATCAAGTTCAAGAAAATAGATGACAAGGTGGAGAACTTAACTTGACGACTAGAAACTATAAACTGATTGAAGTTGAACTGATAGAATTAAAAACTATACGAAATTTAAAACTCGGTACTGGATTGGACACAGGTAAAGAGAGGTAAGTGAACTGGAAGATAGAGCAGTAACAATATTAAGACTAAAGCATGGGAAACGAAAAGAATAAAAAGTAGACAAAAGCGCATTTGAGACACATGGGCCACAGTAAATATTTTTTATCATATGTGTAAACTGGAGTCCAAAGAAAAAAGGAGAGAGAGATGGGATGAAAACAATATTTCAGAAATATTAACAGCTGAGAGTTCTCTAAAACTAAAAAGAATATATGGAGCCATAAATTCAATAAGCACTAAAAAATGCAACAAGAACAAATCCAAAGAAAACCACACCTGAGATCACCACAGTACAATTCATGAATAGCAAAGAAAAACATGACATCTTAAAAGCTGCCCGATGAAAAAGAGAGAGATTACTTTCAAAGGAACAATAGGATTAAGATTACAGCTTTCTTCTCAACGAAACTGACTGGATACTAGAAAATAATGGAATAACATTTTTAAGTGCTAAAGAAAAGAACTGCCCATTGGGAATTCTAGAGGCAGAGAAAATGTTGTTTGGAAGGAAAGATGAAATAAGGAAATTTTCAGACAAACAAAATTTAGAAAATATGTTCTCATCAGAACTGACTGAATTAAATTATACAGGGAGACCCGCAGGCTGAAGGAAGATTATCATAGACGAAAATAAGGACTTTATAAAGAATTATGTATAACAGAAGGAATAAATAAGTGGATAAACCTAAATAAAATCTAACAGCACAAAAAAGTAATAATAAAATATATCAAAAATTAAAATGCATTAAAACAAATGGAAGAGAAAAAGTAGTAAAAGATATTTAAGATCTCAGCATTGCTTGAGAAGCAGTAAAAGAGCTAATAAGTCATGGTACATGTGTAACTGCTACTTATGTAAAAATAACAAGCTAATACAAGGGAAAATGGAATTTGAAGAAATCTAAAAGGAAGAAAGAAGAGCAAAAGGAACATAACAAGGTGGGACAGATAGTAAACGAGGAGTAAACGGTCTACAAGAAAATACCTTAACTGTAAATACTCAAATTAAAGGACAAGGATTATTAAAACAAAAAACGTAATTCTATGCCACCTACAAGAGACAAGAGTCAGATTGAAAATTAAAGGATTCAAAAATTATGTCCTAACAACAATAAGTAAAATTGAAGAAGATTTTTTAATGTTAACATAAATTTGAAAGCAAAAAGTATCACTGGCGATAAGGCAGGATAATAAAACCCACTGTTACTTTACAAGGAGTATATTATAAATCTAAACTTCAATGCAATAGATGAAGGGAAATTCCAAAAAACTAAGTAGAAATAGAAAAATCTAAATTACCTAGATCAGTAACATAGAACCACAACAACAAATCAGCAGATTAGAGAAGATCTGAATACCAACATTAAAAACTTTGGCCTAAATTTACATAAAACACTGCAACAACAATGATGGAATATATATATTATGCAGAAAATTTTAGGTGCACATGGCACATTTATAAAATTGACTATATTCCAGTTATAAAACAAGACTCCGAATAAGCAAGAAATTTAAAAATATATAACCAATATTTTACCAAATAGTTGGATATTAAAAACATACTTCTGATCATTATGTAGGTCAAAGATAAAATCACAATGGGAATTAGAATTTTATTAATTGAATGATAATGAAAATATGCCATAACCAAACCTGTGGGTTGCAAATAAAGCTGTGGTCACAGAGAAGTTTATGTATTCAAATTATATTTTCTAAATGTAAAAGGGAAAGGAATAAAGCAACTAGAAGATAACCTATCACCCTGAGGTAGGCAGCTCCTGAACTGTACCTGGTGGGGAAGGCAGGGCAGAACTTCAGGAGGCCAGCTGAGAGCACGGTGAACGCCACGTCAGGAGCAGTCTCCAAGAAAGAGCATTTAATGTACAAAGGGATGACTGAAATATTTTTAAGAGCTAGCACCCTGACTCCTCTTAAGGATGACTTAACTTTGCTGGGGAAAAAACAAGAAGTGCTCGATGTAGAAGGTGAATAGCTTTACAATTCCCAGGAGAATCTTGGTACCAGGACCACACAATGAAGAACTTGGAGTCCCCGTGGCTAATCCAGCAGAGAGAAAAGGAGAAACAGAGATGCGAGAGAAAATAAAGGGAACTCTTGGTGCAGTTTGGTGCTGCTGCAGGCCCAAGTCCAGGTATGTGCTCTCTAGCTCCCCATCTTAAATAAAAGCCACCATGTTCCTCAGTCTTTCAGGTACTTAGAATTTCTCTTTAGAACCTGAAAATGGGGTCAGGTTCCCTGTCTGCATTGCTACAGTCCAAAATAGAGGCAGGATGGTTGAAATAGTTCTCTATCTGGCAGAGGAGGCCTTGAAGCTGTGAGCCACTCACTGCACACCAGCAGGACATGAAGGATTCTTGAGCAGACCTGAAGCTACTGGGAGGCCTTTCGGGAGTTAAATCCCATAGTAAATACTGTACCTTCACTGGCCCCTTCTCCCTCTCTGTCCAGTCTTCCTCCACTCCCATGGGGGCCCAAAGGGGTTAAATGAGCACTCTTTGACTTGTACTTGGTGGTCCCAGAACTTGACTTGGGCTTGGAGACTTCCATGAAAAGTCTGCCTTCCACCTACTGGCTTGGGTTTCTTGGTCTCTCTGCTCCAGGCTAATCCCTTCAACCTGCTTTTTCCATTTCTGCCAATAAGCCCCCTCCCCAGACCTTCCTAATGCTCTTCTGGGGCGGGAGGAGACTTACTGAGGGCAATGTTTATTTCTAGAGGGAGAGGTGACCACATGACCTCACAGTGGTCATCCCCTTGATTACTCAGTTTCTGTCTAGATTAGTCGTGGGTGTCTGTGCACCCCAGCCGCACCCCCAGGAGGCTTTAGATCACTGTCCTTATCTCAGCCCTGAGCCTCTCTCTATCCTCCTTCCCTCTCTCTCCTTACCCATCTTTACCCACAGACTCGCAGACTTTCTGGACCTCTGAGGATGACAAGCACTTCACAGAACCTCTGCTACAGAGCCAAACATACTGAAATGACTCTTTACAAAGCTATTGAAACAACAGAAAAAGAATACATGAGGATTGTTTCTCCTGAGGGTTCAATTACCTAGGGGGCCTTTAGTAAACTTTGATTGATAAATCTAACCTTTCCTTCCTTGGCAATAGTTGATCACACTGTGAGGAAAACAAGTTAGAGAAAGGAAAAATAATATTTGGATTTCAAGGAAATAATAAAGATGCAGGGACTATCTTTGACTTTTGCAAGCTGAGAAGAGGTTTACATTTTGATTATTTGATGGCAGGAATCCCTTTTAAAACAGGGCCAGTCTGCATGATGCATTGACAAATCAACCTTTTCAAATAGAGCCATAACCCCCACAAGATTTCCTGATTTCTCTGGGGTCAGATAAACCATCACATTTCACAGTGGTGCCCTGTATATGAAAGTGATAAACATAATCTGGAAGCACGGCAGTGGCTAAAAATATGGAGCTGGAAGGCATTCGTTGAAATGATTTTTTGCTTTTAATTCATTGCATAAAATGCTAATGTCCAAATTCAGGCAGGTAGATCTTACTAACCATCAAGAGCTTCAACCCTGCTAACAGCTAAGTGTGCACTTTTAAACCCTACTTTGACTGCTCCAGAAACTTACTGGGTTTCCTTAATGCCTCTGTTACTATTTCCTTTGTGTCATTTTGCTTTTCTTTAAAAACATAGCTGTGTGACCTTGGGGAAGTTATATCATTTCCTTGAGACTTGGTTGCCTTCTCTGTGAATATCTGGGTATAATTTTAGTATTGCTCAATAGAAGTTTTGGTGATAATGAAAATATTCTATATCTGTACTATGCAAAGCAGTATTCAATAGCTACATGGAGCTAATAAACATCTTTGAAATATGGCAAATGCAACTGAGGAACTGAATTTTTAACCTTATTTTAAAATTTGTTTCCATATAAATAATGCCACGTGGCTAGCATCTGTTGACAGTACAGATCTACATAATATTTTAAGAACACTCTCCACTCAAAAACTCTGCCATTCATTAAGTCAACCTAAATAATTTTGCCCTCTGACAAACAGAAAATAATTTATGCTTTCCTTGAAATTATCTGTCAAGACCTTTATCAGTTAGGGGACATTATATTCTTAAAATTGACTTTGCTTTATGAAACTTTAATAATGTTGGAGTTCTCTGCCCTTGGTACCACCTTTGTGATGATGGGAAATACTGTGGATGATCAAGGACTATTTCAAGAGATCATGGAGAGAAACCGTCTGGATTCAATTTCATTATGAGGATGTCAAAATGTTAAACTACTTAAAATAAAACCCATACTGTTTTTATGCTAAGTTATATTCTACATGTAGCTGGAAAAATGTTAAAAATATTTTTAAAGAACTACACATCTGGGCTTCCCTGGTGGTGCAGTGGTTGAGAGTCTGCCTGCCGATGCAGGGGACACTGGTTCGTGCCCCGATCCGGGAAGATCCCACATGCCGTGGAGTGGCTGGACCCATGAGCCATGGCCCTGGGCCTGCGTGTCCGAGCCTGTGCTCCGCAACGGGAGAGGCCACAACAGTGAGAGGCCTGCGTACCACACACACACAAAAAAAATTAGAAGTATCTGAAATAAGCCTAAATTCAGAGTTAATCAGATTGGCCTGCTTTCTCAGGGGGACTGGAATTCACTGCTCTTTTCCCTCAACTCCCTGATGTCAGTGGCACTTTCCACAGATGAGGTGGCCTTCTCTGCCTACTGTGGAAGCTCAGTTCCCCCAGGCCCACTCCCTGTCTGAATCCCACACTTGAGGCCAGGTGCCACCCTTCCCAGAACATTTGTGGTCTCATTTCAGTTTTTGACCTGCTCAGATTGAGTCCCTGTAGACTCTTTCTCAGCTTGAAACCTGATCTTCAACCCCTTTCCCTGACCTCGATGGTTACCTTCCTACTTTAGGTCTCAGGTGCTTTAGCTATAAAATGATATAGTTGCCCTTAATTCTAAAGTCTTCTTTCTAAAGCTCTACAATGTGGTGGCTCCTTGAAAATGTTTCTCTTTGCTGGTTTTAATTTTGTAGAGAATTAAAACCACAGCTACTCTAAAAGACAGTATGTTACATTGGATAAGGAAAGTGTGTTTTTGTAGTTAGATTAACAGGGATGGAAGATGACTTAGTATGTTTTAAGACACTCATGATCCATTCCCGTGAGAGTCAGGGGAAGAAGGGGAAGGGAGTTAATAAAATACCAAACCATTGTGACAAATTAAGTTAACAAAGATGTAGCTGATTAGTTACTACTTGAATAAGCCACACATATCCAATTCAAGTTTTCCTTTATTTTTCTAAGGAGGGATCCCAGTGAGCTGAGTCCCATGTTCAGGAACTCCACGTTCAATGGCTTAGTCTTTAAAAACTGTTATGTTGCTGGAAGAAGAAATATTTCCCATCAAGTCCTAATTGATGTTTAGCTATCACGCACATTTGAAATAAATTTATTACTTTGTCTGATCTCAGTGTAATACATTCCAAAGGGGCAAAGAGCACACGAAAATTTATGGAGTCTCCATCTTCTACACTAAAGTGTGCAATAAATTACATAATATTGGGCCGTGAAATTCACAAGCCATAGAAACCACACCATTAGCAATGTATACAGTGGTAAACAGCAGGTAATGATAATCATATAAAACAAAATAGACTGTGAGTGTTGGCACTGCTGCCAATAAAGCAATCATTAAATGCATTCATATGCATCTACGCTAGGTAAGCTCTTTGAGGGCAATTGCTATGAATTCTACATACCTGTCAGGATATTATATAGAGCCCAGTTTCTATGGCCTTTATTCAGAGAGGCTGAGAAACGGTTACTGTGGGTAAATTCAGACCTTTTCTCAATATAGAATTTGGTCAACATGCATTCTGAACAGCAAAATTTCACACTGCTTTCAATTTTCCTACAGTACTTGCCACCTCAACAAATGCAGGATTAAGTATAATGGATTATAAGAAGTTAGAAAGGAAAGATGGAAGAAAAGAAGGAAGGTGGAAAAAAGTTGCGTATGGAGTACATCAACATTTACGTAAAGAGTGGACCTAAAACTAACCTGAGGTTACCCTAAACTATTAGCGTATGATATAGAAGCGTAAGTGAAAAAATAAAAAAAAACCAGCAAGGAAAACTCAAAGATTCTTTGTTTTTTCACTTTACTGCATATACACGTCCATCTTAAACAATCTATATGCTTATATCCAATAAGAGCATTGTTTTGCAAGGCTATTTGGGTTCTATCAGCATGTAAAGGTCGGACAACTCAACTTTAGCAGAGTTAGCCTTCAGGTGAATAATTGCTTCTTTCAGGTTGTGAGCATTTCAATTTTCCAGAAATGTTCCCCAAAAAATGAAAACTAAAAGAGTCCTAGGACAGCGTCCTTTAGAAGTTTTATAGTATCAAGGTTTTTGGAGGAAGAGTATCCTTGTCGATTATCAACACAATGATTCCAAGCAGGTCAATTTATGCTGAGAATATTATATAACAGACCCCACTTCACCTCCATTATACTGACAATGATCTTCCTTACTTCAACCTTGTGCTTCTTAGTAAAGTTGAAAATACTGAGCCAAGAACAGACAGTGACAATGCCAGAGACTCAGATGTACCTATAAGGTGCCTTCAGACAACATCAGCCACCCAGGCTAAAGTCCTGGTTTAAAACATCCCAACATGAATGAATCTCAAAAACCATATGCTGAGCAAGTGAAGCCAGATCAAAAGGGCACCTACTGTATTATTCAACTTACATGAAATTCTAAACTGGGCAAAATTCATCTCTAAAGATAAAAATCAGATCCGTGGTTGCCTTGGGGTGGGAGATGGGGATACTTTTGCAAAAGCCTAGGAGGAAACTTTCTAGGGTTTTAGAATTGTTATCGATCTTATGGGGGTGGTAGTTATACAAATGTGTACATTAATTAAAAGTCATTGAACCGTTGACTAAAAATGTCTGCATTTTATTGTGTGTAAATGATACCTTAATAAAGTTGATTACAAAATGAACCAAAAACAAAACAAAGAAGAAGAAAAACCTCTCAAGACCTCAAAGGAAATACACTGTTTTCTTCCAGCGTACCAGATTGGAAATGAGGCACTAGTCTGTTCTACCCTCAGATTATCCCGAGGATTATCTAGTCTATTTTAAAGCACTAGAGTCCCCTATCAGAAAAACTCACCCCATGTTTAATTACTTTGATTTCTTCTCTGCCTCTTCTCTCACACGGTGAAGTCATTTACGGAAGAAAAACCATCTTTTTCCAACTTTGCATCATCACATATTCTTTCCAAAGCTACTATTTATGAAACAAAATTTGGCTACACTTTGTAAAAATCTAGTTTTTTGAGCCTGACAAATCTTAACAGTTAACCTATTGCCTCCTTTGGAATTTGGAAAAAAAATTATTTTGAAAATGAATAGCTGAGATTTGACATTTTTGTTTTTTGTGATTTTCTCTTCCCCTAAGAGAGAAGTGAGTAGGAATGAGAAACACATACATAAAGAAAAAACAAGTTATCTTGCTGCCTTTGCACGGTTATAATTTATAGGAGGCCCTTTTCAACAATAATCTATTATCAGAATCAATAAAAATAATCTCCATGAAGGCCAGGCCAGGATATTTGTCTCTTTTTCAGCAGATTGCAATACAAACCACATTCATGGATATGCTTCTTCATGATCTTTGTAATACTGTAACAGCTGACCATTTCCTCATGCCTCTTCACCTTAACTTAAACCTGGTTTTTCATTAATGACCTCACATTTCCTTCTCTATCACTTGGTTGTCGGCCTCTTTTCCAACTCCAACTCCAACTCGCATTTCACTCTGGAACCAAAGGAAGACTCACACCTTCCTGCTTTTTAGTGGTACCTCAAGGTCATTACCATATTGTGATCACCCTGAAGAACAGCCAGACAATTGTTATTGCAGAGCCATCTGACAGTTTGTAGCTCTAAAAATTAACTAAGGACCACATTTGTCAAAAATACCCTAGTTTAAGATTTTGGTAATATAGCAACAATAATTCCGAAGTCATTTATGACGATCAGTGTGGGAAGCACCTTCCTTTGGGAAGATCCTTTGCCATACAATACACTTACCCTGTCAGGTAATAAGGAAGCACGGCCGTGGAAATTAAACTTTTGTGGAAAGAAGTACTTGGCTTCGAGAAGGCTTGAAGTTCATACATTTTTCTTGAATTAGATTCCCCATTAATTACATTATCCACAGAGAGGTAATTATCAGAATTATGTAAGCAATTAAGGAGATGCTACTCCACATTCTTTCAGCTTGTTGACCTTTCTCACTTTATTTCATGTGGCTATCTGAAACATCAGTGATTTACATGTCTTTTTTTTTAACAGATTTCTCTGTGTGTGTGTGTGTGTGTGTCCCCATGATGAAAACATCATTAAAATAAAATATCATGAATAGCCTCTTAAGAAGCAGAGTCTACTTAAAGTCCTGGAAAATGTGAAAGCACTAATATTCATGGACAACTCTACACTCTGAACGCTACTCCAAATTTTATTGATCTCTATTTTGTCTAGGAGTTTTTCAAATTTTCTACCATGATCATTTGTTAGTTTTATAATTACATAATAAAGGCATTACATCATACAATCTTTTGTTATCCATTGCAGTTTTAAAACTATTCCTTTCCTTGTCCTCAGCAGATATGTCATAGATTATTAGTACACAAGCAAAGACTTTCAACGTAACAGTACTTTATAGTGAGAAGAACTATACTGAGCTATCTCTATCCTAAGACAATGCACTAGGAAAGCACTAGGAATTCTTAAGCACTAGGAATACAGAGACAATCAAGGGGCAAGTTCCTTGCCTTCGAGTATACATAATCATTATAGCAAATGCTTAAATAGCACTTAGTATATAACTCACCACAGCAGTCTTATTATACTCCTTTTAAATAGGTTAGCAGAGGAAGCCACAGGGAAGTCATAGGGTAAAGCCAGAATTTGAACCTAGGTAGACTAGTACACTGTCCACGGCTTTAACTACTATGATAAAAAAAAAAAATATATATATATATATATATATATATGCCATATATATATATATATATAACTCCAAGTATTCCGAAGTTACAAAACACTTATCTACCAAAACTCAAAAAGGAGCACACAAAATTGCATAGAAAATAAACATGTAAAAGGTCATAAATAAACCACAATATAACCTGCTCCACATAATATACTGACTGCAGTGTCCTGGGCCTCTCCCATCCTTAGGTAGCTGGAAATTACAACAAAATAATACTTTTCACTTTTGGAAGCCACACTATCTCTCATACCAACCAACTAATTACTTCCTTATAGAGAATAGGAAATTAACCTGAATATCAGAAAAAAAACATATATATATAGCATTACTGATGTAGAATCTTTATTTAAAGACAACAACTTCAATAGCAGAGGGAACTTTACCACTGCAGGCTTCAGATAACCTCTATATTTCTCAGGTTTTATGCTAAATAATAAAATGCCATATTGTGTCTGAAGCTATTCTTTCAATAGTCCATTTTCTTAAATGGACTAGCAAAGCAGTAAATACTGAGGAACATTTTGGCTCCCAAATCCTAAAGCCATTCTGATTATGCCTGGGTCATCATGGGGACATCATCGGAACTACCAGAGGACTGGCAGAAATACCAGTGGTCTGGCCAGCTTATAAATTAGAAATTATACAGAATCCAAGTTTATTTTTTTGTTAAGTAATTCCTATGAGGTTTTTGGGATGTCAATGTAAAGTCCTTTGATGTGTAATCTTTATCCATTAGATAGGGAACAATGCCAATCCCCATCATAAATACGTTCCCAATCTGACACTGAAAATCCACTGTAGGGCATAGGACCTGCAAATAGGATATGAATCACACACATCCATCCACTCAGAGAATCCACAAATATTCATTTTTAAGTCTACTATATGCCAATAATGTACCAGGCTCTAAGATGCTAAACCATGCTAAATGCTGAAACAGACATACTCAGTTCTGGCCCTCCTGGAACTTATGACCTACAGAAGTGCCTTCATTGTAAATGGTCAGGACTCAGCCAATGCTATTATCATCAGCAGGTGACCAAATGATAGAGCTTGCTTTCTAAACAAGCTCCACACTCTTTGTTTTCAACATTTTTGCTTTCCTTCAAGCCACATAATCCAGTGGTCAGTTTCTCCCAGTTAGTGAGGTTTGGGGAAAATGTACCCAGTGAACAATTCCTTGTGGCCTCACTCTTTCCTCACACTCTCCTCTGTGCTCTTGAGCTAAAGAGACCTGGATTCGAGTCACTTGCTCTAACCTTATTATTTTAAAATAGGGCTGCTCCTGCTTTGAGGATTTCCACGGGATCAACACAGTAGCAAAGCAGCACTGAATCAGAAGCAGGTACATTTCAAAATGACAGCTCTAAAAATATCCACTCTCCTTTTGTTCTCCTCCTATCCCTTTGCTCTGAACACCTCTGCTCTGAGGCTTTGCCTTTACCCTTCTCTGATTACTGCTCCAAAAGGGTTTCCAAGAACCGGGAGTATTTATGGTTTCACTTGCTCCCAAGTCCTTGGTGGAAAAGGATGCTTGCTTTCTGATTCTTACTAACTCCACACTCACATTGTTAACACAAAAATCATCACTTAAAAAAATTTCCTCAGCTTCATATTTCATCTGGGCCAACACTGAAAGAATATTTTCAAAGAAACAATATCCTCTCTCCTTTGCTCTTCTGAGTTTCACGTTTTTACCTCCAGTCTCATTTTCAACCCTTATTATGGGATGCATCACCAAAATAGAAGAAAGTTCTTTCTGCTTTCCCTGTACCAGCCAATTATTCTACTTTGTTCTGTCTCTAACGAACAGAATGCGAAATCAACACAAAGCCTGATTATGAGACCTCTTCCAAGGGAAAGGTCTGAGAGTTGTCTATTTACTAATGAAGCTCAGTGTGTATTAAGGGTTGACTGAAGCAATCATCAGGAATTTTCATCCCTTAAATTAGTGTTTTCCACCAGAGGCACATCGTTCATTTCAGATAATATAACTTTTAAGTTCAGGATACAACTGGACAAAAGAAAAGAAAAAAAAGTAACCAACACAACATTTGCAGTAATAACACAGTAACAGCTATCATCCTTCCCTGAGGAATTCAGCCTACTTTATGGACACAATTTAGTACAAACTCACAAGAAAGCTAACAAAGCCCAAAACCACTTCACAAGAGTGTAGAGAGGTAAAGGTCAAAACTTATTACTGCCAGGCCCAGCAGACAATGGCACCTACCGGAAAGAGCACAGGACGGGAAAACCTGGAAGCCTGTGTTCCAGTTTCGGTTATTCCTGTAAGCATTGGTATGATCTGAGTGAACTCAGCCTGCTCTGCTTTTTCCGTTTATAAAAACCTACATCATCCTCTCATTAGAATGAAATGCCGCATCTGAAAAGTTGCAGATCTCTTTAGGAAAGAAACAAAACTCATGTTTCTAACCAAAATGGAATAATTCAGTCAATGGAGACATAATAAAAATCTGCCATAAAGCAACTGTTTACTTGAAATCTATCTTTTGTGGTGTATTTATATGGGTAAGGAGTGTATGGATATCATAAGTAGAGTTACCAATTCTTCCAGAAATCAAGGTCATTGAGTTCAGATTCCAACTTTGACCTTGACCCAGGCTTACAGAGATGTAACATGTGCCAATACCTCATATCCACCATACATGGGAGAAACAAGGTATGCAGACAGATCTTCTTCTAAGTACCCCATATGTAGTGGTTTTAATACAGGGTCTCAGATTCGTTGCCATTCTTCACATCCAGACGTGGGCATTTCCCCTTGAATTTGGGCAGGCTTTCCATGGCTTCAAACAGTAGAGCAGGGGTCAGTAAATTATGGCTGGTGGGCCAAATCTAGGCCTCTACCGGCTTTTATAAATGAAGCTTGATTGGAACACAGCCATGTTCCTTAGTATATGTATTGTTTGTGTCTGTTTTCACATCACAGCAGCGGAGCTAAGTAGTTGCAAAAGAGACTGTATGGCGTGTAAAGCCTAAAATATTGACCGTCTGACACTTTATGGAAAAAGGTCTCCAACGCCTGCAATAGTATAAAGTGATGCTATGTAACATCTAAGACTAGGTCATAAAAGGTCATGCAGCTTTTGCATGATTCTCCTGGAATGCTTCAACCCTGAACGCTCATTCTTGGGATACTCTATCTTGAATCCTAACTACCACGTTATGAGAAGTCCAAGCCACATGGGCAGCCATCTATAGGCACTCCAGGCAACAGTCCTTGTTGGGCCCAGTCTTCAAGTCATCCCATCTCAAGGGCCAGACATGTGAATTAAAATTATCTAGATGATTGCAGCCCCAGCCATTTGAATCCTCATGAGCTGAGGTTTCAGACATCAGTCACAGAGTAGAGACAAGCCATCTCCTCTGCGTACTGTTTGAATTGCTGACCCACAGAATCTGGGCACATATTAAAATTTTTGTTTATTTCACCACTAAGTTTGGACTTCTTTATTATGCAGCAATAGATAACTACAGCACTGTGTCTGTACACAGGAGATCTACGTTTCACAGAGCACATACTTTATTTATTTATTTATTTTTTTGCTTTAAAACAAATTTAATCAGTTATACATATACATATGTTCCCATATCCCCTCCCTTTTGCGTCTCCCTCCCTCCCTCCCTATCCCACCCCTCCAGGCGGTCACAAAGCACCGAGCTGATCTCCCTGGAGCACATACTTTTAGATGTGAATGTTGACTGCTCAATTTCTAAGAAGAACGTATACACACATATAGGTACAAAACATTTATGTATATGTAAATATTAGACCTATATAAACTAATCTATATTATCCATAAAATGAGGGGCCCTTGATAATGGCTAACATTTCTTTTCAGTATTTATTGTGTTCCAAGAACTGATAAATTCTTGCATTGTATGAATTTTCTCTTTTAACCCTCATAGCAACTCGCTGAGAGAAGTAATGTTATCTCTATATTATAGATGAGAAAACTGAGGCAAAAACAGATAACATGCTCAAGAGTACTCAACAAGTAAATTTTAGAGTCAAGATTGGAACCCAAGTTCTCAAGGTTTAGATCCCTTACTCTTAGTCACCAAGCTATATACTGAGTAAGGAGATGAAAGCTGAAGCCATTACCTCATGCTCAAGAAGTTAGACAGAAACTTAGCAGGCATGGTTGAAAGAAAACAGGACTTGGAGTCGTAAGTCCAGAGCCTGAGTTATGAAATGAATTCTCCTCTCATCTAGATATAGGTTTGTTTTTAGAAAATGAAAAAGATCACTGCATATTTTGATGGTTAATTTCTGTACTTAATGATTACAAAAGAATGGAATTTTACCAGGGAGCTATTTTGTAATGACATAACTTATTGATTCAAAATCAAACCTTTATTATAAATTCTTGATTCAAAAGCAAATCTTTATTAAGTCTCCGTTGCATCAGAAGTCTTTCCCATTCTTCATTTCTTTTAAAACCCTTTCCTGTCTACTCTTGGCCAAAGCTTGAAGCCTAATTTAACATTTGGAAATAAAATAATGAAATAGTCACAACACAGCAATGCCAATGCCTACTGAAATGGAAGCTCTAAATAATTTTTCAGATAATTTAGGAAATTAAAAATATTTACATCATAGATGCAAAGAGAGAAGTTACTTGTGTAATAAAATAAATGGTGAGACAAAAAGTTTCTGGTCAAGTAGGTTTGTTTAAATATGAACACTAATTTGAGCTCTATCCCGGTGCTAAAACCCAGTGACAGGTTGCATACAGTTTCTAAAGGGATAGTTCAGTGCATTGGGTCAAATTCATGCCATAAAATGTGGTATTATTAGTAGTACTAGAAGACAGAGTGTGACTGTCTTCTTTGGGACATAGATAAAGACCCCAAGTTAGACAATATCAAGGACAAGTTATGTAGAAGAAGATATTGTCTCAGTCCTTGGAACATGTCATCCAGGATTGAACAAGAGGTAGATTTATTATGAAGTACATGAAGCCAGAGACAGTAAGCAATGAGTGGTAGTTGGTTAAAATAGACAGGTTTTAGAAGTAGAGGCAGGGATGTAGAAAACAAACTTAGGGTTACCAGGGTATTGTGGCGGGGAGGCTAAATTGGGAGATTGGGGCTGAAATATACACACTGCTATACATAAAATAGATAACTAATAAGAACCTGCTCTTCTTATTAGCACAGGGAACTCCACTCAATACTCTGTAACGGGCTATTTGGAAGTGACTCTAAAAAAACATAAAAGTGGATATATGTATATGTATAACGGATTCACTTTGCTGTACATGTGAAATTAACACAACACTGTAAATCAACTATATTCCAATAAAATTTTTTTAAAAAATAGGTTTTAAGAACCATAGTCAGGGAGCAGTGTGGATTGGAAAGACCTGGCAAGAAATATTTCTGCATCTTCAGACAATGTTCCCCAAGCTGGCTATTGCAAGGGTGAGCATTTAAGAGATCTTTGACCTAAGGAGGACAGGAGATTAACAATCAACCCCAATGTGCATGAATTATTCTCCTCTGTGTTATCAGAAATCAGATGGCATCCTAGAGCAAGGGTCAGCAGATCTTTTCTGTAAAGGGTCAGATAGTAAATATTTTGGATTTTGTGTACCATACCTCTCCGTTGCAACTGCCTATCTGCTGCTGTAGCACAGAAACAGCCATGCACCATACGTTAATGAATGGGTGTGGCTGTGTTCAAGCAAAATGTTATGTACAAAACCAGGAGTCAAGCGAGATCTGATCAGTGGGCCAGAGTTTGTGGACCCCAGTTCTGGGTCAGTGTTCACAGCTGAATGAGTCATGAGGCCTTAAGTTCCAGTTCTCATTGTACTACTTTCTACCTGGGTGAACTTGGGTTCATCCTTTTATTTATATGGGCCACTATATTAGTCAAGCTTCTCCAGAAAAACAGAACCAACAGCATGTGTATACAATGTGCCCATATATATTGATAGATCTAGATATCAATATTGATACCTAGATCTATATCCATATCTATATAAAGATAGAGAAAGAGAGAGAGAGATTTTAAACAATTGGTTCACACAATAATAGAGGCTTGGTCAATTCAAAATCTGCAGGTTAGGCTGTCTAGAGACTCTAGGAAGAGTTGCAGTTCAATTTCTGTAAGTCTTCTGGCAGAATTCCTTTTTGCGACAGGGAGGTCAGTCTCTGTTTTATTAAGAGCTTCAACTGATTGGATGAGGCGCACCCATACTATGGAGGATAATCTGCTGTACTCAAAGTCCAACACCAATTTAAATATGAATTTCATCCAAAAACACCATCACAGAGACTACCCTGGTGGCGCAGTGGTTAAGAATCCGCCTGCAAATGCAGGGGACACAGGTTTGAGCCCTGGTCTGGGAAGATCCCATGTGCCGTGGAGGAAATAAGCCCGTGCACCACAGCTACTGAGCCCGTGCACCTAGAGCCCATGCTCTGCAACAAGAGAAGCCACCGCAATGAGAAGCCTGCACACCAAAACAAAGAGTAGCCCTCGCTTGCTGCAAGTAGAGAAAGCCCACGTGTGACAACGAAGACCCAACGCAGCCAAAAATATAAATAAATAAATAAATAAATACAAATTGTAAAAAACACGAAAACACCATCACAGAAATATCCAGAATAATATCTGACCAAATAACCGGGCATGGTGGCCCAGACAAATTGACATAGAAAATTAACCACCTAAGACATAGTTTTGTGATCTTTTACTGAGAAATTTGACTTATCTGAACTATTTTGATAACTAGAAGATACCTTCTAGAGGTAACACCCTCAGGCTTTTACATGGTAGGCAGTAGAGGGAAAGAGCCCATTTGTCCAGTCAGATGACACCTAAAGGATAAAATTCTGTCTTCTCTTTCCAACCCACAAGGATGAATGCCAAAAATACATCACTTATATCTGCTTTAGCTAACATAGGATAGGCCTGGAACAGACCTATGCTCCCAGTAAGCCTCATGAAATGCTATTTCATTAAGGGGAGACTTTACTTGCTAAGATTAGAAGCAAAAGAGAGTGGTGGATGAAACACTGCCCAAGGATATAAGTTCATGCAAGGAAGCAGGAGAGAGAATGGGTATCCGAAGATGTGCACTCTAAGCCAACACTAATTCTAAAGCATCAGGTTATAATTCAGGGAGCACAACTGCTGGGGTTTTTTTCCCCCTCTTTTTTTCCCCCAAAGAGGGACAAATCAAGCATACTGACAAAGGAAGAGCATTAGTCACCACAGATAAATTCCTTTTTAGAGGTGATCTCGCAAATAATTTGGCTCAGTGTAGACTATGATTTGGTTCCAAAAACCATAAGCTAGAGCATTTCATTCCAGGTCCCTCCTCAAATATCCATGATAGGTAGAAATTTGGCATCAGTAGTTCTTGAAATCTCCCCAGGTGATTATAATATGCAACCAGGGCTGAGAATCTGGAGATGTAGAGAGAATTTAAATTCAACTTTAGTTAAACAGTAAAACAAGCTCTGACTCTACTGGCTGGAGCTAGAAAAGGGATATGCATTTACTGGGATGAGAAGATAAAGAAAACCAGGGAGTAAATCAAATGCTTTACACCTGTGCTTAGCTAATTGTTACTCAGATAATTCAGACAATCTTACAGCACCTGAACCCTGAAATTCCTTAGTTCTGTTTAAAAAAAAAAGAAACTCTTCAAGTAACTGAACTCTGAGAATCATGTAAATCATAAAGAAAAAGAAGAAATCTTATTTTTTGAATTAGTTGATTTCATATATACTGTTTCACTTTCATGATATTAACTAGTTAGCTTTCTTTCCATTTTATGTTTGAGGAAAGTAAGGCTTTAAAAATCTCAGTAATTTTCTCAAGGTCACTTGTTAAGGGTGTGGTAGGCAGCATAATGGCTCCTAAAAATGCCCTCACCCTAATCCCTAGAACCTATTAATATGTTACCTTACATGGTGAAGAGGACTTTGCAGATATGACTGAAGTTATAGACCTTGAGATAGAAAGATTATCCTGGATTACCTCATGGAACAAATCTAATTGCATGAGTCCTTAAAAGTAGAAAACCATTCCCAACTGTAGAAAGAGAAAGAGAGAGATGTCCTAATAGAAGCAGAATCAGAGATTCAACATTTTGGGTTTTGTAGGTGGAGAAAGGGGACTCTGAGTCAAGGACTACAAGTGACCACTGGAAGCGGATAAAGTACAGGGAACAGAAACACCCCTAAGAGCCTCCAGAAAAGAATGTAGCTCTGCCAACACTTTCTTTTTCTTTTTTAACCATCTATATTGGAGTATAACTGATTTACAATGGTGTGTTAGTTTCTGCTTCATAACAAAGTGAATCAGCTATACGTATACATATATCCCCATATCTCCTCCCTCTTGCATCTCCCTACCACCCTCCATTCCCGATCGCACCCCTGTAGGTGGACACAAGGCACAGAGCTGATCTCCCTGTGCTTTGCAGCTGCTTCCCACTAGCTATCTATTTTACATTTGGTAGTGTATATATGTCCATGCCACTCTCTCACTTCATCCCAGATTACACTTCCCCCTCCCTGTGTCCACAAGTCCACTCTCTATGGCTACGTCTTTATTCCTGCCCTGCCCCCTAGGTTCTTCATAACCATTTTTTCTTTTTTTTAGATTCCATATATATGTGTTAGCATACGGTATATGTTTTTCTCTTTCTGACTTACTTCACTCTGTATGACAGTCTCTAGGTCAATCCACCTCACTACAAATAACTCAATTTCATTTCTTTTTATGGCTAAGTAATATTCCATTGTATATATGTGCCACATCTTTATCCATTCATCTGTCGATCCTGCCAACACTTTTACTTTACTCAATTGAGACCAATGTCAGATTTGTAAGGTAATCAATTGACATTGTTTTGAGTCACTATATTTGTGGTAATTTGTATGAAAGCAATAAAAAACTATTACAGGGGTCCTACAGGAGCAAGGCTATATATTTATACTTAAGTATTTCTGAAATGAATTTAACCTTGTGATTGACAGCAGCAGCAGCTTCCAAGGGATCCCACCACACACCTGAGGCAAATGCAGCCTAATACAAAGCAGTGACAGCAGCAGGTCACTGCCCCACACTTGGGGTAGAGGGGGACTCGATCTACTGTAGCAGCAGCATAGCCTGAATGGGAACCCATCCTCCTGTGGCACTAGTCCCATCAACATTAGTCTAATCTGCTAGCACCTGCTGCACCAACAGACCCAACATATACAAACCCTCCAACTCAGCAGCATTAAGTGAGCCAGACTCAGTGTTTCCTGAAACTCATATCCAATGGCACTGGAAAGCCCAGATATCACCTAATGTTATGAAAACATAAAAAAAAAACAATAACAGAAGACTGGGAACTTCAGAAAGAAAAGGGGAACAATGGAATGGGTGAAAACAAATGGGGTATATATAAGAGACTATCATTAGCCTCATGAGTTTCTTAAATACTATCTGATGGTCAAAGCAAATATTATGACACCATCTGATGTGGTTCTCAATGTAGAGAAAGGAAATACTACAGAAAATCATACTTTAAAACTGGGGAATAGTAAGAGACTAAATGGAAGTAAAATTTTGGAACTTCACTTAAAGTAATAAAACACTGATTCCCGTAGGCTATGGTAAGTTACATATGTATACTGTGATGCCAAAAGCAACCACTAAGAAAACTATACAAACAGTATACACAAATGATTATAAATAAATTAAATTAAAATGGACTTATTAAAAAATGTTTAAGTAACCCACCAGGCAAAATAAGAGAAACACAGGATTGAGAAACTAAGGTAAAAGACAAAACAAAAAATAAAATGGTAGACCTAATCTTTAACATAGCAATAATTACATTAACTGTACATGATCTAAATAACAAAGTCAAAGACAGAGATTGGAAGAGTAGATTAAAAATTCACAAGCATGATCCAACTATATACTGTCTATAAGAAGTTTACTTTAAACATCATGATATAGGTAGTTCAAAGTAAAAGGAAGATAATGATATATCATGTGAACGTTAATCAGAAAAAGTAGGAATGGCTATATTAATATCAGATAAAGTAGACTTCAGAGCAAAGGAAATTATTAGGGGCAAAGAGGGTCATTACATAAAGATAACAGGAATAATCCACCTAGATGACCTAATGATACTAAATGTGTGTGCACCAAACAACAGAACTTCAAAATACATGAAGCAAACACTGAAAAAGTAGTAAAAGGAGAAAATTTTAAATCCACAATTATTATTTGAGACTTCAGCACAGCAATTTATAGAACTACCAGAGAGAAAAATCAGCAAGAATATGGAAGAAATGAAAACATCATCAATCAATAGGATATAACTGACATTTAAAGAACACACTCAGTAACAGCAGAATACATATTCAAGTGTCCATGGAATATTCACTCATATACTATATACTGGGCAATAAAAAGAACCTTAGCAGGGCTTCCCTGGTGGCGCAGTGGTTGAGAGTCCGCCTGCCGATGCAGGGGACACGGGTTCGTGCCCCGATCCCGGAAGATCCCACATGCCGCGGAGCGGCTGGGCCCGCGAGCCATGGCCGCGGAGCCTGTGTGTCCGGAGCCTGTGCTCCGCAACGGGAGAGGCCACAGCAGTGAGAGGCCCGCGTACAGCAAAAAAAAAAAAAAAAAAGAACCTTAGCAGATTTAAATTGTAATGTGCCTAAGTGTTGGATGCTAAGACTCAGAGGTTTTCTTATTTCTTTCATTTATATATTCATAAAAAAATTAGCAGATTTAAAAGAATTAAAATCATAGAGTATGTTCTCTAGCCATAATGGAATCAGACTAGAAATCAATAACAGAAAGACAACAGGAAAATCTTCAATCACGTGGAAACTAAACATCACAATTCCAAATAACTCATGGGTAAAAAAGACAGCACCAACGAAATATTTTTTAATGCATAGAAAAAAAGAAAATGGAGATATAACAGATCAAAGTTTGCAGAATGAAGTGAAAGCAATGCTGAAAGGGAAGTTTATAGCACTAAATTGGGAAAGAAAGTATTTCAAAGCAATAATCTAATTTTCTATATTACAACAGTAAAAAAGGAAGAGGAAAAGACACTAAACAAGCAGAAAGAAGGAAATAATAAAGATGAAATAGAAATCCATGAAACTGAAAACAGGAAAATAGGGGGGAAAAATCAATGAAACAAAAGGCTGGTTCTTGGAAATAAACAATCTAATCAATAAAGATCTAGCAAGACTGATAAAGATAAAAAGATGGATGGCACAAATCACAGATATCAGAAATGCAACCAGGGATACCATGACATATCCTGCAGGTTAATAAGGGACAAGTTGCTATGAACAAGTCTACACTATAAATTCAAAAATGTAGATGAAATGGACCAATGCTTCTACACTCAAAACTACCCAAACTCAGCCAAGATGAAATAGATAATCTCAATTTTCCTGTAACCATTAGAAACACTGATTTTTCATTTAAAAACTCCCAAAAGGAATATTCAGGCTTAGATGTTTCACTTTTACCCAAGACATAAAGAATTAACACCAATTTTACATGATTTGATAAGAAAGAGAAGTAGAAGGAACAGTTCCTAATTAAATTTATGAAGCCAGTATTACCTTGATACCAAAACCGGACAGGGATAGGATAGAAAGAAGAAAACTACAGACCAATATTTTTTATGAAATTGGCTGTAAAAATCCTCTGCCAAATATTAGAAAATTAAATCCAGAAATATATAAAAAGAATAATATACCATGACCAAGTGGCATTTATTCTAGTTATGCGAAGTTGGTTAAATATTTGAAAATCAAACAATGTTATCCACCATATCCAATAGATTAAAGGGAAAAGTCATGTGATCCTATCCAATAATGCAGAGAAAGCACTTGACAAAATCCAATCCCATTCATGATTGTAAAAAAAGAAGAAAAAAGAACTCCAAGCAAACTAGGAATAGAAAAGGAACATACTGAAACTCATAAAGATGATCTACAAACAACCTATACCGACATTATATTTAACTGTGAAAGACTGAATGCTTTCTCTGTAAGATCAGAAACAAGGCACGGATATCTGCTCTCACCACTTTTATTAAATATATTACTGGAGGTTCTAGTAAGAAAATAAGCAAAAATAAATAAATACATAAATTTAAATGTTAAAGTTTTAAAAAGTTCATTTAAAAGATAAAAGGACTATTCCTACTATGTTGAATAGGAAGGAATATATCCTACTGAATGTTGAAGAGTAATATATCCTATTATATTGCCTAAGGAAAAGTAAAACTGTCTGTGTCTGAAGAGGAGATGATAATCTAAATGGAGAAAATACCGAGGAATCCACAAAAAGCTTGAGAAATAATATTAGTTTGTAAATGTTTTAGAGTACAAGATCAACACAATTTTATCACATTATATATTAATAACAAATGTGTAGAAGCTTAAATTAAAATATGTGATGCCATTTACAACTGACCTAAATAAATACTTAAATACAAGCCCAATAAGACATTTATAGGACCTCTATACTGAAAATTACAAAATGCTGATGAAGAAAAATTTTAAAGTCCCAAACAAATAGGGAGACATACCTTGTTCATGGATTAGAAAACACAACATAATAAAGATGTCAATTCTCCCCAAGTTAAGAGGCTTAACACAATTACTCTTAAAATGCCCTCAAGGTTTTTGCGGATATAGACAAGCTTTTTCTAAGATTTGTATGGTAAGAAGAGGCTGAAGAATAGCTAAAACAATTTGTAAAGGAAGATTAAAATGGGAGGAATTAATCCACCCAATTTCAAGACTTCGCAGTAATTTTGGAGGGTAGATACATAGATCAATGGAATGGAAGAGAGAACCCAGAAATAGACTGACATAAATACATTTAACCTGTTTTTGACAGCAGTGCAAAAGCTATCAAGGAAGAGTAGACATTTCAAAACATGGTACTGAAACAGTTGGACATCCCTCGACAAAAACAAACAAAAAATGAACCTTAACCTAAACCTCCACACCTTACACAAAAATTAAATCAAAGTGGATCATAATCTTAAATGTAAAAGCAGGACATTTTTAGAAAAAGAAATAGGAGAAAATCTTTGGCATCTAGAACTAGGTGAATAATTCTTAGACTTGACACCGAAAGTATGATCAATAAAAGCAAAAACTGATAAATTGGATCTCATCAAAATGAGTTAAAAATGCTTCATAGAAGATCCTTTTAAGTGGATGAAAACTCAAATTACACAGTGGGAAAACATATTTGAAAATCCCATATGAGACAGATGACTTGTATCTATAATATACAAAGAACTCTCCAAACAACTTAAAAAAATCCAACTAGAAAATAGGCAGAAGACAGGAACAGACATTTCATGGAAGAGAATATACACATGGCAAAGAAGCACATGAAAAGATGCTCAACATCATTAGCATTAGGGAAATGCAAATTAAGACCATAATGAGATATCAGAGAATAACTAAAATTATAGTGACAACATCAAATGCTGGCGAGTACGTAGAAAAGTTATATCACGTCACTGGTGGAAAAATAAAATGGTTTAGCCACTCTGAGAAACAGCTTGACAGTCTCTTTTAATCCTAAAAGTAGATTCACCCTACAACGCAGTACTTGTACTCTTGAGCATTTATCCAAAAGAAACAAAAAATTAAGTTCCCACAGAAACTTACACATAAATGTTCAGAGCAGTTTTATTTATAATAGCCCAAAACTGGCAACTACCCAAATGTCTTTCAATGGATGAATGTTGAAACAAATTGTGATAAAATCTTATGATAGAATACTACGGAGCAACGAAAAGGAACAAATTATTAATATATGCAAAAATTAAAATGAACTTCAAGGGAATGATGCTGAAGAAAAAAATTTTAAAAGCCAATCTCCGAAGATTAAGTAATTCATGATTATGTTTACATATTATTCTTAAAATAACAAAACTGTGGAGATGGAGAACAGATTAGAAGTTGCCAAGGGTTAGAGATGGGGGTAGAAGGTACAGTGGGGAAACTTTGTGAGGTTTTTGTGGTCCCAGTACAAATAATACAGCACTCTTGGTTTTAATCCCTAAAGATGTTTAAAAACAATTCCTAATAAGAATTGTCCAGATATTTAGCAATGGCAGCAGATTACAGGTATAGCTCCCCAACATGACAACTTCAAAAGAGATTGTACTAATTCAATGCATATGTTAATTTTTAAAAGGCCAGTCACAGTACTTAAATGGTATATATCTTAACGATATTATTCTAAGTATCTAGTTATACCAGATGGACTAGCAGGATTTTCTGTACATTCAATCTTATTTAAGACAGTAAATCTTATAATAAGACAGTTAAAAAAAGAAAAAGAAAAAAAAACAAACCTCAACTACAGTTGGATATTCTCATAGGAAGATGAGGTGAAAAAGGTAGCAGTGGTTCAAAAGCTTAAGCAGTGGCACCTAAATTTGGCTGCATATTAGAATCATCTGAAGCACTTTTTAAAAACCCTCACACTGACTGTTGGTCATCCTAGACCAATAAAATAACTTTAAATCTGCTCAGACGATGCCAGTGTCTAGCCAGAACTGAGAACCAGCGGACTAAGCAGAAGGGGATGTTTCTACAAAGATTTCTTAATAATAAGTCCTTTCACCCAATCAGATTTACCTTCCCACAAAGGGGTAAAGAAGGCTAGATGTTGTCCATACTTGCTTCGCTTTAATTAGCACTTGTGACTTGCCCAAATCCTAGATCATGTTTCCCCTAAATTTCATGTTATTCCCTAAGTTTTTCAAACCCAGGGCTAAGGGGTTTGCCAGGATGAGATTTTAAGTGTTCACACAGGGGAAGTCCCTGGCAAACCAGGACAGCGGTCACTCTACATTGAATTGTAAAGCATCCTAAATAACCCTGCCACTGCTCCCAGATACTAGTCTGTGCCAACCAGTGGAGAAAAGGCATTCTCCATTACTACCACGGCAAATGCTGCTGTACTTGCCTTGGCTACTCCCTATCTTTTCCAGGCGTCACTCCCCTTCACCTGCTGGTGGACGCTTTGGCCAGCTGACAATGCAGATATTTTCAAACTTTAAGGTGAATAAAAATCATATGGAGGGCCTGTTATAACAGAGATCACTGAGCCCCACTAGAGTTGCTGATTCCATAGGGCTGGGATAGGGCCCTAAAACTTGAATATCTGACACATTATCAGGGGATGCTGGTAAAGCTGGTCAGGTTGTTACCGAATGCAGGTTCATGTGTCTGAAGCACAGTGAGGCCAAACAAACCTAAAGGTTGGAGTCTGGAGAAGAGAAAGGTTTATTGCAGGATCGAGCAAGGAGAGGGGTGGTCCGTGTTCCAAAACCCCTGAAATCTCCAAAGGATTTCAGCAAAGCATTTTTAAAGGCCAGGTGAGGGAGGGACATCCCAGGGCATGTGATCAGCTCGTGCACAATCCTCTGACTGGCTGATGTTGAGGCCACAAGGCAGGTAACATTATCCATCCTTAGGTGCCAGAAGGTCTGGGGGCTACATGCTCATGATCATCAAAGAGTTCATTTCTTCCATTGGGTGGTGGTTTTTAGCATCTGAAAACTCAAGAAATATGCCTGAGATACTATTATCTGAGTACTTCAGAGAGAAACTACAATAGAGGATATGGTGATGGGTCTGTCCTAGGAAGGCCCCATAGGGTACTGCTTGGTTACAAGGTGACCATACTTTGAGAACCACTGCTCTAGTGGCTTGGAATGTTAAGAAAGTAATGGAAGAATCCCTTCCCAGATCTAGATTCTAGTATCACCAGCTATTTTGGTGGGAGGAAGGGTAAGTTTTGTCCTTGCTTGGACTTCTTGTTCATTTATATCAAAGCCTATTTGAGGCAGTGCACTCGGCAGTCCTGCAGATCTGTCTTTTGCTTCAACAGTGTTTGGAATGAACAGACCCAGGGACGCTCCTTGCTCCAGCCCCCGACCACCCTCCAACCTTTCTTCCTTTTGCAACCTTTGGAATCAGACACTCAGCTATCCTCAGCCTCCAGGACAGGCCAACAGCAGTTTTTGAGCTTAGCTCCTTATCACTGATCAACCACGAGTTCCCAGGTTCGTCAGAATTATTCCACCGAGGTGGAAGCCGCCACCCACCGCCTGTTCAACATGCATCTGTGGACACTTACCTCTCTCTGAGCATCTATTTCGACAGCAACAATGGGACTCTGGACAGTATGGGCCACATTTTTCGCCAACTGGCTGAGGAGAAGTGTGAGGGCGCCCAGCGCCTCTTGAAAATGCAAAACCAGTGCTGCGGCCGCGCCCTCTTCCAGGAGGCGCGGAAGCCTTCTCAGGATGAGTGGGGTAAAACCCAGGATGCTGTGGAAGCCGCCATTCTTAGGGAGAAGAATCTGAACCAGGCACTATCGGATCTGCGCGCCCTGGGTCCTGCCCGTGCAGACTCCCAGCTCTGTGACTTCTTGGAGAGCCGCTTCCTGGAGGAGCAGGTGAAACTCATCCAGAAGATGGGCGACCACCTGACCAACCTCCGCAGGCTGGCTGGTCCGCAGGCTGTGCTGGGCGAGTATCTCTTTGAAAGGCTCACCCTTGAGCCAAACAGGAGTCTCTGAAGTCCAGCCGCGTCTGAGGAGACCCTCTGGCGTCAGAGCTTCTGCCTGAAGCCCCGCTCTGCAGCCACTAGGCAGCTTTGTAACCGCCCTGGAGCCCTCTCCCAAGCCTTGGACCAAATGGAAACAGTAACGTTTTTTGCAGAAGGAAAAAAAAGCCTATTTGAAATACAAACACAACAAAGCGAAAAAAAGAAATATATACATATATTCACGTTCTTTTAACATATGAATTGCCCCACTTTATCTGTGTGAAATAAGTTTGTTCCCATTATTGGGCTGGTTCTCAAGCTTTGCTGCTCGTTTGAATTACCTAAAGAGCTTGGAAGAAAAACATTGGTGTCTGGGTCCCAGCCCCAGAGATTTTGATTCAGTAGGTCTAGGGAGGAGCCTGGGCACGGGGAGGTCTCAGAGTTCCCCAGGTGATTCTAATGTGCAGCAACTTTGTGAACCACCTCTTGGCTTCAATGCAGCTAGTCATCAGATATTAAATCTAAGACACATGGACTACTAGTGCGTGAGCTCTGTTGCTAGGTGTATTCCATTTTCTTCCTCCTGGAAGATTCGTGCCAGGGAAAATGATTGATAGTTGTGTTACTTCTCTGAAATGGATGGAAATTTCCAATTAGCGTGAACAGGGGAGGGTGAATGGGTGAATGCAATAAGGTGTATCATTTACGTATTGCCCTATGTGTATGGCTAGAAGCTTTTGCAACTGAGGTCTGCCCTACTTTTCATGCTAATGGTAATGCTTGTCCTCCTAATGCAGCTGTAAACTTTATAAGCCCATAGGTAGACAGCATCACAAAATATTTACCCCTCCCCACTGGCCCACTCTCAAGCTTCACTCCCCTTCCCCAATACACAAATGTGCATCAATGCGCTTGAGACCAATATCAACATACTGACCTTCAATTCTTCTACTTTGCAGCTTCCCTCTTATCAGGAGATGTCAGCATTTAGTGCAAGGACAAATGCTTGCCTCTTGAGGAGTAATGTAGACAAAGCCTCCAAGAGACAAATAGCCCTCAGGGAGGGGGAAAAAGTCTTTCAAAAAGGTTGATGCCCAGAGGAGGCATTTTCAGTCATCTCAGCTTAGAGGTCAAATATCCAAAATTAAAAAGGTTAAAAAAAAAGAAGAAGAAAGCAAGGAAGAAAAGAAGGAAACAATTTTCTTATCTCATAGTAATAAGGCAGTTTTCCTTAAAAAAAAAGACTTAAGACTTAAATTCTCTTTCCTAATCAAAATGTGCTTTTCCATCTTTAGACTCTTCCTCTTATATCCTGTATTATTCATGATGTTTAATTCTTGAAATAGCACATGGCTGAAAACAGAAGCTAACCTCTTGTTCACTATGAATTAAATCTTCTTTTCCTAGGACCCGTCTACAATGTACAATTTGGGGTTGGCCAACATTATTTTCTCTGAAATACGTTACAGCATTTTGCCTTTTCAATATATAGTTATACAATACATTGTTAACACAACATATTTAATATAGTCAATATAGTAAATACAACTATAACACACATGATATGATGCCACTTTGGTGGTTTTCTTCATCCATGTAATTCTGAAATTTGACAGTATAGTTTTCATATTCTAATGAGCTGAGTATTACCTTTGCAAGGATAGAAAAATAAAATAAATTCATAATATTCTTGTGTGGTTTGCCCCTGGGGTGGATTACCCTAATGGGGGGATATTTGAGCCTTTCCCCAAGTCATTAAAAATCCTCCAGCGAGCAGCCCCTTGTCCTCTCCAGGGAGTGGGGGGAAAGGATCTTTAATCATAATAATCCTGGGGGGAGAAATCTCGGAAATAAGACATCTGCTTCTGTGCCTTGTTGTTTTGCAGAATAGCAATGATTGCCTTAGCAGCTTCTATTGCCATATGTATACAATAAGTAAATGAACAGAAAATTGAATGAACGCATAAAAGAAGGATAAACCCACCCAGCTTAACAAACCCACTCTCTCACCTGCTGTGCCCTGAAACATGAAAGAAAGAATCACGGGATCATAAGGATTAATAAAATAACAGTCTCTGTTAACAATATTGACAGGAGGTATAAGGATAATTTGTCTGATGTGGGACCAACAGCTTAACTAACTGCTTGATTCTTTTTTTTTAAGGGCAATTCATTCATTTATTGTTTAAAGATTGCAAGACAACATCTGAATTTTTGTAGCACAATTTAAATGTTTTACTTTTTTGATAAAGCAGAGTATAATAGCAAAAACAATTAGTTTCCAGTAATATCTATATCTCTATTCAGAATTAAGTCTTCCACAGACATGTAACCTGGAAACAAAAGCCTGTTACAATAAGCAAAGCTTCAACCGAGTGGCTACTTTTCAGGCCAGGGAAAGGTTCATCCCTATAGGAGGATGATGTGCTATGTAAAATGGCTGCAAGGTCACAACCTTGAGGGCGTTGGAAGTCTAGTATCCTATTCCACATTAAGTAGTTCAGGGAACTTCAAACGTCCGTTCATCTGCAACCAAGCTGGCAACCTTTAACTGCTATTTCAAGCAGGTAAGAAATAAATGAAAAGAAATCCCTACATTGATGTTCCTTGATTTACACTGTTAAATGGTTCATTAACATGTAATTCTGGCTAAGAATTACATTTGAGACTCCTTGCCCAGATTTTGGTTAACAGTACAAATCTTTCAGAAATTCATGTTTTTATTAATCAATAATTTGTCAGCTAGGATACGTTCAGGCATCAGCTGCAACTTCAAAATAGGTGCACTGCCTCAGCGCTTTGGAAAGACATAATCTAAAACACTAATAGCAGACAAAATATCTGTTACTAGACAGCATGTGTGCAGGACAGCAAGACAGAAACATATTCATATGTGCCGTGGACCAGCCTCAGAAAGAGGATTTCACCGCCCAGGGTCAGAAGGGACGGGGTAAGGAACTGAAGTAGCACCGACGAATGGGGTCAGAAGGACCAAGACAACTGATGGTTGCAAGGCAAGTTTTATTATGCTACAGTTGCAGATTATATAGACTAGAAAAGGGAAGGTTGCCAGACGGTGGTTTATATTATCTAATGACTGTCTCGGCTCAAGGTTAACTTCCCTGGGAGAAAACCCATAAACCCAGAATCATCCAAAATAACCTGCACGTGCAGGGTGGAGACAGATTGGCTTGTCTCATTTTCCATTCTTTCTGATTTCTGGGCCCTGGTGATTTATCTCCCGTGGAATGGAACAAGGAGGGGAACAAGTAGGGACAGTCCCTTCGAGCAGCGGCGGCATGCCTGGCATGTCTGTAGCCTGCTCTCAAGGCTGACTGCTTCCCACAGGTCCCCCTTTTTTATTTTTTAATTTTTGCTGCAAAATAATTCCATGAACCTTAGTGCCGAGAGTAGTATACTGTTGCATGAGGATACGAAACAGACATGAGAAGATTATTATCAATAATAGGCAAATTATGGCCAGGGTAATAAATCCTGACAACCCTCTAGTAATCCACGACTAAGGGTTTAACCACTTTAAATGATCCAGTAAAGTTTGAATTACATCTTCTGGTGAAATATCATCAAGATGTGCATTTTGTATATCCTGAATTTCAGCATTTAATTTCTTAAGATCAAGACTAATATTATCTGACCAAACACTCAGCAGATGCATTTTTACTTCTTCCCATTCCCAAACACAGTCATTGTACTTGTAAGAAATAACACAAATCCACGTATACTTTGCATGACAAGCTAAACGCATCCTCAATTTTAATGCTGCCATCTGATCTCCAATCCTCAAAATTGCGTTTTTAAATTCATCTAACTTGTTATTAATCTGTAAATCTATGTGACTTTGTAAAGATTAAGCAAGACTGGTATTTTGAGATAATTGATTAGCAAAGTGAGCATGATTAATACTCTGTGAAAGAGCAAGACGGGCAGTAGCCGCGGTAGCAGACAGAGCAGCCAAGGCAAGTAAACTTATTATTAGCCACCCAATAAAGCGTCTCCTTCTCTGCAAGGCTTTAGAGAGTTCCACCCATGCCTGTACTCCAGTATCTTCATACCAAGGTTCTCTCAGATGTACAGGCACCATAACATATATGGGTTGCCTTAGTATAAGCACAGATTGTGTTCCTGCAGAAGGGAACATACAACTGCTAAAAATACAATGAACACAGCTAATATTATATCCTCCTTTGGAAGAATTACCAATGTTAATAGAACCAATTAAAAGTGTATATGGAGGAGCAACACAAGTTATAACAGGTGTATTGGAATAAGTTAGAGCTAGTTTCCATATATCCCAGTTCTTTTGAAATGTGATAAACCTATCTATGATGGGAATAGAAGAGAGAAGAATTGACCCCTTGGTATGATCTGTAGTACACCATATTTGGTTATTATTCCAAGATGCATTGCAACATTCAAAATTGGATCCAGCAAAGTTAATGGTCATAAAAGGAGGAAATTGAGGTTTTGATTTTCTGTTAAGAATAGTAACCTTATATCCAACTATAAGTATCCCTTGTCCTCCAAGTAAATGCTTCATACAGAAATAATTTCCTGAATCTTCACCTGGAACCTTGGCTATAGTAATAGCGGAATCCCGAAGTGGTGAGGCATATGAGATTCGACCTCTAATATTAATAGCTTGCCCATTTTTATACCAAATGATGGTATCCTTAAGATCCTCTCGTCGGCTGGTAGCCAGGCCTGTAAGAGTAATGTTGGTTCCTGTAAAATGAAGGTTCATGAAAGCAAAACAGTGTAATAAATGAGTGATAACATGTTTAGTAGCTTCTCGGGTCTGTGCTGTAGCACAGAGGAAACCAGAATAAGTATCAATAGTGACATGAACAAATTGTAATTTCCCAAAAGACGGGATATGAGTAACATCCATTTGCCATAAATGACTAGGTGATAATCCACGAGGATTAACACCATAATGTGGAACAGGAAGGTGAGGTAAGCACTGTGGGCATTGCTTAACAATTTGTCGGGCGGCTTCACGAGTAAGGGAAAATTCTTTGCGTAACGTAGCCGCCGACTGATGGTGTAAAGCATGCGATTGCTGTGCTGCTTGTGAAGCAGTTTGATCATAACTTACCATGATATGAGGGTGTCCAGGACATGGACCATGAGTATCAACAGTATGAAGATAATGAATGCAATACCTTAGCCATTCTTGACAGCATGACGAACGGAAAGGAGGAGGACGGTAAATTGGGATATGTCCTGCTTTAGGGAAAAGAGATTGAGGAGGAAGAGGAACTTTAACTTTATTTTTGGGAGGCAAACGCACAGGATAAAGATCACGTGTAGATCGAGTTAAAACATCTGCAGTCGCATTAAGTTTAGACAATGGACCAGGCAAGTTAGAATGAGCACGGATATGCAGAGCTGCAACACGACCATCGTGGGAACGAATAAGCTGTTGAAGCAAACGAAAAGAGGATGATAATTCAGGGTCATTAGTATGTCCTCTGGTCGCAGTCTCCAGAAGAAATAATAAGCTGATAAGATAGTTACTATCAGAAAACAAATTAAAAGATATAGAAGGCAAATGTTTAAAAGCCATAATGACAGCATACAGTTCAACACGTTGAGCTGAAGTCAAGGAAGTTTGTTTAATGAGTTTGGTTCCGTCGTCAATGATTACAGTAGCCACTCCTGAAGAAGAACCGTCTGTAAAAACCAAAGGTACATGAGGAATAGGCTGTTGCCTAATTATAGAAGGAAAGATATAACAGTTAACTTTGTCGAATTGGATCAATTTATCAGCAGGGTAATGGCATTCCAAGGTACCTGAAAATCCTGCAAGAGCAAGACCCCATTCATTACTATGTTGAAAAAGCCAATTTTGTTGACTAACTGAATAAGGGATAATAATTTGAGAAGGTTCTATACCCAGAAGTTGTAAGCATCTAGTTCTACCTTGCATTATTAGCTTACTACTAAGTTCAAAATAAGGGTTAATAACCTTAGAGGATGTAGTTTTCATATGAATCCATTCAATAATTCCAACAGTTTGCCATAAGATGGCAGTAGGCACATGAGGTGTTGGACAAGCAATTAAAGAAATTGGCAGGTGAGTATGCATTCGAGTTAATTGTGCAGAGCTGATAGCTCTATTAACTATTTGTAAAGCTTGAAGTGCTTCTGGAGTCATAGAGCATGAAGTAGAAGGATCTGAGTCACCTTTAAGAATATCAAACAAAGGCTCTAATTGAGCAGTAGTAAGTTTTAAGGAAGGCCTTGGCCAATTAATATCTCCAAGTAATTTTTGAAAATCCTTTAATGTTTTTAAATTATCAACTCGAATTTGCAGTTTTTGAGGCCTAATGGTAGTGTTATCAATATATTTTCCCAAATAGAAAAATGGAGATTGTCTTTGAATTTTTTCTGAGGCAATGACCAAGCCAAATGATTGTAAGGATTGTTGTAAAAATTGAAAAGCAGTCTCTAATAAAGAAATATTATCTGTGGCTAAAAGTATATCATCCATATAATGTATGAGATATAACGTTGGAAACCTTTTTCTCACAGGAGTTAAGGCCTGAGCCACATAGTTTTGGCATAATGTAGGACTATTTGCCATGCCCTGAGGCAATACTTTCCATTGAAATCTCCTCATGGGTTCCTTAAAATTTAAGGAAGGCAAGCTAAAAGCAAAATGTTTTCTATCTTCAGGAAACAAAGGAATAGTGAAAAAAACAATCTTTTAAATCTATAACTAAAAGATGATAATTGTGTGGTATGGCTGTTGGAGAGGGTAGGCCTGCTTGAGGAGCTCCCATTATTAGCATAGTTTTATTAACAGCTCTTAGATCCGGTAATAACCTATATTTTCCAGATTTTTTCTTGGTAATAAAAATAGGAGTATTCCAAGGACTATTGGAAATTTCTAAATGCCCTAATTGTTCCAGTACTAATTGTTCTGCAGCTTCTAATTTCTCCTTTGTGAGGGGCCATTGGCCCACCCATACAGGGTCATCACTCAGCCAAGTAACTGGATCAGCAGTGAGTGGAGGAGAATCCAAGGCCCCTAAGAAAAACACAAACCTTGTCTATCATTTTTTATTTTCACATCAATAGGATAGACAGTTCCTTGTTGATTTGTTCCCAGCCCTTTTGTGGGAAGAAATCCTTGATCCAACATCATATTAGAGACTTGAGAATTTGGACTATAAAGTAATACTCCCATTTCTTTTAATATATCTCGGCCCCAGAGGTTTAAAGGCAGCCTAGGCAAAACATAAGGCTGGAAGTATCCTGAATGGCCCTCACTATCTTGCCATAATAATAACTGACTACTTTGCATAGGAGAAGAACTCTGTCCTATTCCTTGAAGTTCTGTAATAGTAGGACTAACGGGCCAATGTTTATGCCAGTGAATCTGTGTCATAACAGAGACATCAGCTCCAGTGTCTAACAAACCTGAAAAAACCTTTCCATTAATGGTTCATTTCCTTTCTGGACGTTCTTTCCCTACCTTCTGAATCCAGTAGGCAGCATTAGATGATCCAAAAGCCTTTGTGTCTCTCTTTTGATGTTGTAAAATTTGTCCATGAGGTACAAAGGGCAAAAGTAGCAATTGTGCAATTTTATCCCCAGGAGAAATCATTATTATATTTTTAATAGTTTGTGCCATGATTTTTATTTCTCCTTTGTAGTCACAATCTATGACTCCTGGCATAATAGTTAAACCCTTCATGGTGACACTACTTCTTCCCAATAATAGTCCCATCAAACCCTTGGGTAAAGGTCCATAGATGCCCGTAGAGAAGGCCTGAGGACCCATTTCAGGAGTTAATACATATCGGGCAGAGGTACTGTGGTCCAGTCCTGCACTTCCTGCTGTTTCTCTGGAGAGCAAATATATGGAATGTTTTTGTTTTTGGTTAATGTCTGATTGATAGTTTGAGGAGGATACACAGACATTGCCCCTATTATCTGTTGGGGCCGGGGAAGGCCCCGGGAGGAGTTTCCCGACAGTGGTGTTCCATCCTTGTGGGCCACTGAGCGACAATCTCATGCCCAACGTTTTCCCCTATTGCATTTAGGGCATAAACCAGGGATTTTCTGACCATCTGGAGGGTTTTGAGTAGGGAAGGAAGGACCAGGGTTACAGTGAAAAGATCTACATTCTCCAGCAAAATGACCTGCCTTTCCGCATTTAAAACTAGTCTTTGTTCTCTTTGGATTGTTTTTAAACCCCACTTTAGTTAATGCTGCAGCCATAGCAGCACCCTGTATATAAGCAGGCCCAATGTCTGCACAAAGGTGAATGTAATCCTCCAATGTTCCCCGTTTTCTCCAAGGTCGAATCGCAGCCTGACATGCATTATTAGCGTTTTCAAAAGCAAGTTGCTTAACTACAATTGTACCAGTGAGTCCATCCACAATGAGCCTCCCCACCGGCTGTAACAATCTATCTACAAAATCAGCATATGGTTCATCAGGTCCCTGTCTAATTTTTGAAAGATCCTCAGTTTTGTGTGTAGAAGATAACTTCCTCCAGGCTTGTAATGCCAAATGATTTATTTGAGGATAAGCAACAAAGGGATAAGTTAATCGATCTTGTAAAGAAATATATGGTCCTTCCCCAATCAGCAGATGATAATCAACTGGAATATCATGGGTAGCATTCTTTTCTGCTTGTTCAGCAGCCCGTTCATAAAAATCAAACTTCCATATTAAATAATCTCCACCATTTAAACAAGCTCGTGCAATAGACTGCCAATCAGCAGGGGGAAGAGCTTCTCCTGTAATAGTGTCAACCATAGCAGTAGTAAAAGGAGCAGTGGGCCCATATTGAGCACAAGCAGATTTTAAATCTTTCAAAACTTTAAAAGGAAGAGCCTGATGCTCCCTAATAGCCTGTTGAGGATTATTAGGATCAGGTCTTTCCGTGACAGGACAACAGAAAATAGGATCTTCTCCTCGTTTTATTGCTGCTTGTACAGCACGTTGCAAGGGACTGAGCATTTTTACAGATGGAGAATTTTGAGGAAGACAGTCCTTACTAATCTGCAGCTTTTGCACTGACTTATCTATTATAGCCATTAGAAAATCATCCTCAGGATATTTCTCTCTTTTATGTTTAAAAGCCTCATCTGTTAAGTCAAAATATTCCTCTTCATCTGAAATATTTAAATTGATTAGCTCTTTCGGTTTAGGAAGTGGCCACACAGTAGCTGATAATACAGTCTTTTCTTCTGTCAGAGGCTTATGTTTTTCTAACTTTACATTCAAATCAACACTATCATGAGAAGAACCTAAACATATTTTTATCAGATTCCACAAACTAAATGTAACAACGGCAGTATGAGTAGGCCCTCGAGACTCATAATAATTTTTTAAATCTTCTCCAACTTTCTGCCAGATTTCTATGTCACAGAGCCGCCATCAGGAAACCAGGGAGATACATCATGGATATGCTGCAAAAATTCAGTCAACTGTGAGGTAGAAACTTTATTACCCCGAGCTTGAAGCATCAAAAGTAAAACCGGAGCAAATAATTCATGCTCCTTTGAGCCCTTTTGCCCCATCTTATTTTACTTCTGACTGTTGCCTTATGCCTCTATTAGTTTCACTTTTACTCGTGTCCACACATATTTTGCATAAGGGTTCTCTTACCTGCACTTTCTTTCTCTTTTCATTGGCTTCACGCTTCAGGTCCCTGTTCGGGCGCCACTTGCCACGGACCAGCCTCAGAAAGAGGATTTCACCGCCCAGGGTCAGAAGGGACGGGGTAAGGAACTGAAGTAGCACCGACGAATGGGGTCAGAAGGACCAAGACAACTGATGGTTGCAAGGCAAGTTTTATTATGCTACAGTTGCAGATTATATAGACTAGAAAAGGGAAGGTTGCCAGACGGTGGTTTACATTATCTAATGACTGTCTCGGCTCAAGGTTAACTTCCCTGGGAGAAAACCCATAAACCCAGAATCATCCAAAATAACCTGCACGTGCAGGGTGGAGACAGATTGGCTTGTCTCATTTTCCATTCTTTCTGATTTCTGGGCCCTGGTGATTTATCTCCCATGGAATGGAACAAGGAGGGGAACAAGTAGGGACAGTCCCTTCGAGCAGCGGCGGCATGCCTGGCATGTCCATAGCCTGCTCTCAAGGCTGACTGCTTCCCACACATATGTTGGCTTGTTTAAGCCTCAAGCCCTCGATCCTTTGATGAAATACAATAATTTCATTCCTATGGTTTTCAATACCAAAAACTCAACCTCCAGGAGGGCTAAAGTCTAATTTGTACTCCAAACCAAGTAGCAGTGCAGTTCGCTACTACTGAGGCTGAATCCATAAAGACTTCAAGACCACGACCAGAAGACAAGTTATTATATATAATACCCTAGAAGGCCTGAAACATAATTATCATATACATAGCTGGTCCTTCAGAGCTTTTCACCTATAACATGTTTTTTGATGAAAGTTATTTAATGTACTGGAGATAACTGTGACTTACTGATCAAATATTTGAATACTTATACTTACCTGGGATTTCATTTCTGCTGAAAGAAAAAGGAAGAACAGGACTCACCTAAAAAAAAACAATCTTTAGAAATGAAAGTAAAAATCTTATCACACACTCTCACTTTTGGAAGCAGCATAGAGGGGCAGTCAACGGTAAAACACTGGTGAAATAGGTCAAAACTCTAGGCCAAAAATCCATTATTATTATCGTCAGTGACAGTACCACAACTCTGCCCTTCATAATTAATAAGCACTCCTAAGAATCTTCATTTGGCACCAGATGATGTGTTGAAGAGAAACACTCTGGGAGGTTGTGAATCACACTTGGTATTTTGTTAGCCAAGTTACAGGAGAATTTTTAAAGTGGGGGGAAGGGAAGAAGGAAACGGACCAGAAAAAGAATTGAAGCCATCATCTACAGACCAACAAAGCACTGAGAGTTCCAAACATTATGTCAGACACTAAAGTGACTGATAGAGGCTCAAGTGGTTTATAAAACCTATAAAAAGACTACACCAGCAAAGTCCCCATTTATCGGTAGAGTTCAGAAACTAAAACAAGGAATATTTTAGCTTAAAACCTTATCTCAAGAGAATCATATACACTTCACATGAATAAAAATACCTGAAACCAAACATTTTTAAAAGCTCCAATACCCAAAATATAAAGAAAAAACTTAATTCAGAAGATTCAATCAATCCGTGATAATCACAAAACGGCTGGGCAATCTCTATCTCCCTTCCACACTAACCATCCATCCCCTGGGAGACCAAGGGAGATCAGACCTTCCAGACTTACCTTCCAGACCCTCCAGACACCTGGCTGCTGCAAAATTCGATGGAAACTCCTTGTGGAACAGCAGTTTCGCATCTCTTGGGTCTCTCCCTATCGTGATCATGCAGGAAGCAAGTCTGGCTGTGCTATTTCTTATCATTGTCTGTCACCCATCTGCACCATGATATGGAAAAAGTAGTTCCCTTTCCCCCAGAAGGTTGAGGCTCAGCTACAGGGGTAATTCTCCTGGGCACACAGTCATTATTTAGGCCGACTCAGTGACTTCAACAGGCTTAATCATGTGATCAGGTTTGTTGCCAGCTGCATAATGCTCCCACATGTGTAGATAGAGCCGCTCTAGTTCCATTGTGTATTGTTTGGTGTTGAACAGAGGGCTAGATGTTCTCTGCTTCCAGACTTTGCCACGAATTTTCTTCAGGTATTCGAGATCAGTTCCCAGTTTCACAGCTATCTCTTCATATTCTTGCCTATTTTTAGCAATCAACTCAAGACAGCCTAAACAAGTGAGCTGGGAACCTGCAACTCGGGAAGCAAGAGTCTCTCCTGGCATAGTCACCATGGGGGTCCCTGCCCAAAGGACATCCATCCCTGTGGTGTGGCCATTACAGAGTGGAGTGTCCAAGCAGACATCAGCCAGCTGGCCTCTCCGAACATGTTCCTCTTTAGGAGCAACAGGGGAAAAAATGATACGGTTCGGGGGAAGGCCCATATTTTGTGTGTACTGTTGAATATTAGCTTCTCCTGCTGCTGGAAAATGCAACAGCCACAGTACACTATTGGGAAGAGTTGTATTACTGCTGTCTGCGTTGTCTTCTCCATCAGGACATTTCATCTTGACTATTTGCACATCTGATAGACTATCAAGAAATGCTTGGAGGCCGATGCCATTCAGCACAATCCGATTGTCATAAATGTGCCCATTGGACTTAAAATCGATGACGGCTTTTTTCTTCAGGTGAGGGAACATATTAGCATGATCACCAATAAAGAACGTATGGGGCATATAAGCCAGTTTCTCAGAATACTGCTCAGCAACTTCAGCAGGTGACGTTTCCTGATCAGTGATGATATAATCCATGAAAAGCATGCCACTAGTACCAGGGTACCCCATCCACATTGCCTGAATAGGAGCTGGCCTGAGAGCAAAGAGTTCATTTCGAGCACACCTGCTATAACCATTCATATTTACAAGGATGTGTATACCATCTTGATGGATGCGATCAGCTGCTTTCCCATTGCATGGAATCTGAGAAAGATCAGTGAAATGATTGGCTTCTGCCATCACCTTCGCTCGGAAGTTTGTGCCATCATGTGGGCTCAGGGCATAACAGAATATCTCAAATTTATCAGAATTGTGCATGCCTGGAATAGACTGCATAAGGTGAGAAGTAGGATGGTTCCCAAAGTCAGAACTCACGTATCCTACATGCAGTCGACCGTCACTGAACTTCAAGTCTTTTGGATGTTCATACGGTGGTTTATGAAGGGCACTTATATTAGCCAAGCAGAGGTTCCCATGCCTCTCAGCAATAGCCTTTCTGAAGCCATGAGGAAGAGGATAGAGCATACTATGATGAGGCTGCACAGAAGGCAACCTATTCTTCTCCAACTGGTCAGCCACAATGCTGACCAACTTCTTCATTCGCTCATCATAGTCTGTCCAATCACAGACAACCTGCAGGCAATGAGCCAAATTACAATAAGCGTCAGGAAAATCAGGTTGAAGCTTCAGAACAGTGCGATAAGAAGCAATTGCTTCTGGAATATTCCCTGAATCCTGGTGAATGGAAGCCAGATTGCTGTGGGCATCCGCAAATGCAGGGTTGATCTGAACGGCACGAGTATAACACTGCAAGGCTCCCTGAACATCCTGCATCTCCCATAGAGTGTTTCCCATATTACAGTACTCATCAGCAAAGGTAGGACTGATCCGAATAGCCTCCTTATAATGCATCAGAGCTTCGTGCAGTTTTCCCTGCTGCTTCAATACACTTGCTAAATTTGAATGGGCATCAGCAAAGTCTGGGCAGAGCTCTAATGCTTTACGATACAAGCGAGCTGCCTCTTCACTGTTTCCCTGTTCTCCTTTGATATTGGCTAGGTTATTCAGAGAGTCTGCATGGGTGGGACACAGCCGGAGAGCTGTATGATAACAATCTTCTGCTCCAGCAACACTGCCCTTCTCTTTGAGAGCGTTGGCTAGGTTGCAGTAAGCATCAGGGAAATGTGGTTGCAATTCAATAGCTCGCCTGTAGGTGTCTATTGCCAGATCCATCAGGCCTTGCTCGTAGTATACACAAGCCAGGTTGCCATGTACCACTGCATTATTTGGACTCAAGCTTAGGGCACGAAGGTAAGCTGCCACAGCTCTGTCAAAAATCCGTGCCTCATTGAAGACATTTCCTAAATTGATATAAGCATCCAGAAAATTGGGGTCAAGGGTGACAGCCTTTTCAAAGTGATGAATTGCAAGCCAAATCTCCCCTTGTGCATTGAAAACACAGCCAAGATTACTCCAAGCTACTGCAAAGTTCGGTTGCATCTCAATTGCTTTCAAATAACATGCCTTGGCTTCTTCTAAGCCACCCAGGGCTTTGAGCAGGTTCCCCAGGTCACTGCGAACACAGTACAAAGAAGGATTGTACTGAAGAGCAGAGACATAAGCTTGTACTGCCCCTTCCATGTCACCTGCTGCTACCAAAGTGGCTGCCAGGTTAATATAACCATCGATGAAATCTGGTTTGAGATGCAATGCATGCCGGTAATGCTCAGTTGCTTCCTGCAACTGCCCTCTTTCCTTGTACACATTCCCCAAATTCGAATAGGCTTCTGCCAGAAGAGGGTTCTGTTTAATTGCCAGAGTACTAAAGTGGGCAGATCTGTCCAGCCTTCGACACTGGAAGTGTATAGATGAAAGTAATAAAAGTACACCAGTATTGCCTGGCTCTTGTCTCCAGAGCTGCATGCAGTGTCTCTCAGCTGTCTCAAAATCTCCTGCCTGATATTCTCGATGTGCCAGCTCAGCTAACCCTTGGAAGGAAAGCATACGTTTCGTTGGTTCTGTGCTGTCGGCCACGTTGCCCACGGAAGACGCCATCTGGAGCTTCTGGAGAGAGTGAAAAAAGGGGGTAATGGAGTCCCGCTGCCGCCACTACTGGCAAGAATGTTTCTAATGGTAGCAAACACGAGCGCAGCAGCCGTACCACTGCTTTGGCACGCGTAAGCGGCGGCAACAGTTACAGGCACCGAACCTTAGGAACTATGGTTGGCCATCTACCTCTCATGCTCTTGAAATCTTAATTCTTAACCCTGCCCTCTTCCACCATTTTTCTCCTAATCAGGGAATAAAAATTACCTATCCATTTGCCTTAGAAGAAATCAAAAGTCAGTAGGCCAAACACTTTTTAAAATATTGTTTTCTGTCCAGTTGGAAATGAAATACATGATTGACTTTTCTTCATCATTCATATAGTCAACGTGGAAAACATTAGGGCCGTGAATTTCAATACAGTAAGATGAGAAAATTTTAAATTGGCCTTCCCAAACCACTAATAAGTAACCGATGTTGTATAGAATGCTAAAATCTTAGAGACTGAGTTTGATATTTTAAAAGTTCTGCAAACATTAGCTAATTTCTCCTCATCAAACTTCTCATGCCTCAAACCTGAGTATTACTTTTTAAAAGATAAATTTATTTATTTTTATTTATTTATTTTTATCTTGGTTGCGTTGGGTCTTCAGTGCTGCGTGAAGGCTTTCTCTAGTTGCGGTGAGCGGGGGCTACTCCTTGTTGCGGTGCCCGGGCTTCTCATCACAGTAGCTACTATTGTTGTTCCACAACTCTATGGGTTCCTTTTGAGGTCCTACGAAGAACCCTAGAAATTAGTTCATGTAATTATAGGTTTTTGCAAAATTGTCAAAAGTGAGATATTTTAATTTCCATCAGGTAAGTCCAGCGTCTATTTCTTTGTCAATTTTCCTTCTATCATATTCTGCTATGTTGGATCATATTGGATTGGTCACAGGCTTTTTTGAAATCTGGATAAGGAGATGTTTTAAGTGAGGCTATTATGTGATTTTCAGACACCACCATATGTAATTGACTATATAATATCCCATTACAGGAATAACTTTCAGTACTCTTACTGACTACTCTACTGACTTAACTAGCACAAGACACAGAAGCATAAGGACAAAAACCACCTTACAATATAGCCATGTCTTGCACTTCACAGCTCTCAAAGCATGTGCGTGTGAAGAAGAAAAAAGAACTGAAAAGTATAAAACCAGAAGTTATTCTGTGGAAAATTATTTCAATCATCAGGCATGTGAAAGATAAGTCAAAGATTCAGTTTTCTTCAATGCTTAGTCAAAACGGAAATTTCCTTCTGTCAAGAATATACTCCAGGGCTTCCCTGGTGGTGTAGTGGTTGAGAGTCTGCCTGCCGATGCAGGGGACATGGGTTCGTGCCCCAGTCTGGGAAGATCCCAAATGCCACGTAGCGGCTAGGCCCGTGAGCCATGGCCACTGAGCCTGCATGTCCGGAGCCTTTGCCCCACAACGGGGAGAGGCCACAACAGTGAGAGGCCAGCATACTGCAAAAAAAAAAAAAAACCCCAATATACTCCAGGGGCTTCCCTGATGGCACAGTGGTTAGGAAGCCACCTGCCAATGCAGGGGACACGGGTTCGAGCCCTGGTCCGGGAAGATCCCACATGGTGCAGAGCAACTAAGACCGTGTGCCACGACTATAGAGCCTTTGCTCTAGAGCCCGTGAGCCACAACTACTGAGCCTGCGAGCCACAACTACTGAAGCTTGTGTGCCTAGAGCCTGTGCTTTGCAACAAGAGAAGCCACCGCAATAAGAAGGCTGCACACCGCAACAAAGAGTATCCCCCGGTCGCTGCAACTAGAGAAAGCCTGCGCACAGCAACGAAGACACAACACAGTCAAAAATAAATAAAGAAAGAAATAAAAGAATATACCCCATCAATAATGTGTGTAATGGAATGGTGTCAATGAGTATTTTATCAGAATTCCTGTAATGCACAAACCTATAGCAGTACTGAAATCAGTAATGCATTTATAATAGTAAATACTTATGAGGAAGTAATCCATAGAGGTTTTCTCAAAGTTAACATTGAACATTAATGCGACATTATCAATAATAAATTGTGACGCTGAAATAAACTTTTCTAAACTATTAATAACTAAAAGCAAACTCTAATCAACCATGTGAAAAGAAATCTATGTCTATAAACTACAAAGTTTATTTCTTAAAATTTTATTTCTAAAACACATAAACTGTCATATGAGGAGGCAGTTAAAGAATATATAGCTACAAGAGTGGGGAAAAAGTTTTATAGAGACACATCTGGCAGTAGTTAATTTTCAAATGTCATTTTTCTAGATTTTGTGACACCTATAGTATTGATATTTGAAAGCATTTAAAAAATTGTACTTTGAAGATTTGCTACTTCCAGGTAGAGTAAAATATTTTGAAGCAAAACAACATTTCCACTGATAAAAATTTAAAAAGCCAAATAAAATAGTCAGCATTCAATCAAAAAGTTCTAGACATACCAAGAGATAGAATCATATGACTAAAATTCTAAGAAAAGAACAGATAATACACAAATATTTATATAAGATATTGTGTATATTTATCAGGAAAAGTCTTTATCAAGAAAAGACTTTAAAATCATCAGAATTAATATTACATTTTATTTATTTGTATATTTTATTTATATATAGATATTTATATATTTATATAAAGAACTTAAAGATAAAGCCCTAGTTAAGGCAGTGACAAAAGCAGTAGCAGTGGCAGTGAAAAGAAATGGTTATATTCAAGGATATTTTGTCAGTAAAAGTCCAAGATCAAATGTCTGACTGCATACATGGGATGGATAGACGGAGTGGGAAAAATCAAAATTAACTATAGAGGTTCTAGTGAAGATGGGGTTGCCATCACCCAACCCAAGGGGTTGCGATCATCCCCAAGGTCTAGGAGACTGAAAGGGAAGGTCATGGTCGAGGAAAAGTTAATTGCTGGGAAAATAACACTCCCAGTCTCTCCATCTCCTTATACTAGTTTTTTTTTAAACATCTTTATTGGAGTATAATTGCTTTACAATGGTGTGTTAGTTTCCACTTTAAAACAAAGTAAATCAGTTATACATATACATATGTCCCCATATCTCTTCCCTCTTGCATCTCCCTCCCTCCCACCCTCCCTATGTCGCCCCTCTAGGTGGTCACAAAGCACAGAGCTGATCTTCCTGGGCTATGTGGCTGCTTCCCACTAGCTATCTATTCCTTATACCAGTTTTGTTTTTCTGCTCATATATGTAGCAGCATTTCATTCAAGGGGAAAGTCATTGATCTGACTGGTCAAATTAAACACCATAGTTCAAGGCACATTTACAGTGGTTAGTTCCTCCACAATTTAGAAAGTAACGTTCACAGTTTCCCTCTTCCTACACTGTGGAACACATTGGCCATTCCTCCAAAGTTTCCACTCCATAGAGTGGACCAGAGATGACGTTAGCCCAGAACTGAGAGCTTGGCATGAGATGGTGTCAACCCCACCTAGAGCTCTGGCCTAAGTTATGACCCAACCCAGCTCTACAGAGAGTTCTGCATGGAATCTTGTCTCAGCCATAATAATGTGATTCTGTTTTTCATTTGGTTTTCTTCTTTGCTTAACTTTCCCTGGCCACTCTGACAAACAAAATTTCAGGCAATCCTGGGCCACTCACTAACTTTATTCCATCTAATGTTATCCAGATTCCCAAGAAAATGACTAACTATAAAGGGGGAAATTTGGAACATGGTGAGTTTTAGGTGCCTGAAATATACAGGTAACTGAATCCAGTTAAGTAGCAAATTATTTGGATCTCAAATATGCCAGTAGAAGAGCAGACTAAGCTCAATTTAATGTACTCTTACTGGAGACACATGTAAATTCTGGGTCAGTTTTGAAAATGTTAAAAGCACATAGCTGAGATTAAAAGAAAGAAAGGAACACCTGCATGTTTCAGAAAGTAACAGAGAAATTAAATCCAGAGAAATAAGAGCAGACTGATGTGTATGGGTTCCGTTCCTTAGTATAGGCCTTATGTACATAGGGGCTGGAGCTAGAAATCTAACATTACCTTGAGGCCAGGAATTTAGACTCAGGATGGAACAATATGGAGAAGTTAGTACAGATATCCTACAGAACTTTCATGAGGAACTGCTTAGTCCATTAAGAGGGCCAAGGGAGGTGGTGAGGAAGATTGATATTTCTTGAAATCCTTCAGGTACAGAAAACATCAACACCTCTGAAAAGTAGGCCTGTCCTTCCCAGAGTTGTGATGGCCAGGTTGTCACTAACCTGTAAGGCCCTGTATGAATCAGAAACTGCAAGGAGAGTAATTCAAAGAAAACCAGATGCAGGATGGGTGTGGCAATAAATCCTAGGACCCTATCAGAAACAAAATTAAAACCACTCTAGAGGGAAATTTTAACAAACCAGGGCAGAGAGTATCCTAACCAGAACAAAATAATAATTCTGAGGAAGTTACTTTACTTATTTAAGTAAGATTCAATGCATTCCCATGGCCAGGCCCTTTTGAAGAATTCTAAAACATATACAAACAATTCATTTACATCTTATATATCCCACCATCCAGAGCAAAATTCACTTAAGAACTGTACTGGTGGAAATTGGGCAGCACTATGGAGAAAATAAAATGTGTTTACCATCAAAAAACATGAAGGTAAGAAAGATAATGTCTAATTTTTTAATTATCTTGTGGTTTCTTGAAATCTTTTGGAAACCCAAACTAGAGAAACCTAGGAGGAAATGAAGATTTAAATATTTAGAGATTTATCAACTCATCTATAAAAGCTTTATTAATCTCTTCTTTTAATAACATTCCTGAGAGGTATAAATGTGTCCAGTGATAGGGTTGAATAAGCCTGAGAGAATTTCAATTGTTTACTATTCTTGGTCAGCTCTTAAGACCTTTCAGGAGCATTTTGATTTTCATGGCCTCATCCAACAAAAGCAGGATATTTTACAGAAAGTCCTGGGCCACTTTTCGGCTTGCTTTTGTGTTTATGCTTTTGGTTTTTTCACATCAGGCGGTACATTAGGCTACCTATTGCATACTCCCTCATTCATGCATGCATTCATTCAAACAATATTGACTGAGTTGAGACATTTAATTAACACTCAATAAATGATGTTTAGATGAATGAATGCGCTTTCTATCAAAGTAAGTGTAAGTACTGAGAAAAATTACAGAATATATGATCCCAGCCCCACAAAAGCTTATAACTGTGTTGAGGATATAACATATGCGGATGAAATAACTAATATATCATATTGGACAGTGTCTAAGTTCAAAAATGAGTTTTTATAAATAATCAGAGCCTAAGGAGCACAAAGAAGGGACAGTTCATTATGGGTTGAATCTATCAATAAATGTACATTTCAGATGAGGTTTGAGATTGACCTCAAAGAAGAGGACTTAGATATATGAACAGAGAACAAAAAAGGCATGGTGATAGCATGTGCATAGATAGTGTGGCCAATATTTATATTCTTCATTAAAGATAGTCAGAGATAACCCAAATGTAACTGTTTCTATGGGTCCATTCTCAGTATCCAAAGAAAATGGCAAACCCTATCTTAGTAAAACTAATGAAAAACACAGTCTTTAACAAAGAGATTGTGAAGGAAAGGGGGAGAGAAAGGCTTGCATCCCACACCACACAACAAAACTTATTGAATTATTTGTTTATCTCCCTCTGAAAATTTCCTCTCCCTCTCTCTGTACGCGTCTCTTCTCCCACATCTGGCCACACTCTACCAGCCATCTTTCCAGATCTTTCCAGAACTCTCCATCCTAGTTTCATTAGGCCACAATTTAAACATCTCACAGGTCTCCAGGATGCATCCCCATCACTTATTCCACAAAGACAAACAAAGGACACTTCTCAGGATCATGTTTCTTTGAAGGAAGAGGTCATGAGGAGTGATTATACATAATATAAGGTGGAGAGCAGTGACTTAAAATACCATTTTTCACCTTAGAATGTGAATACAGGGAACTTTGGGAAACTAGAAAATCTAGAAAGGATTCACTGATAATTATTTATGTTCAATGAATAATATAAAATGTAATAATATGGCTAAACTCTGACAGATTCACTTTTTCAAAAGTTGCTTTCACACACCTTCACTATTGGGATGTTTGATAAACACACCTTTCCTTTCCTTCTTTACTTTCTTCTTTCTTTGCAGATACTGGCACCAAACTTTCAAACAATAACAACCTTCCCATAAGTCCCTTGCCAGGCAAGATTAAAGTATAACAATCCAAACAAAGTTTTGAAGAAGATAACTGCTTGAAAGCACAGGAAAAGAGCTGGGTTTCTCTTATTCAACAGTCACATAATGAGTAATGTGCGAATTGGTTTCAAAAGTCTCTCTGCATGAGGGGCTAAGGTTAAGATTAGAACTTCTGAGGCCAGAAGAGCAAAATGACTACAACAATCCACATATTTTCAAGAGCTGCCCTTTGGATGTGAGGCATTGATTTTTCCCACTATTTTTTCAGCAACCCAACTGGTGTCTTTATTAAACGACATAGGAGAATACAGTGTGGCCAAGAAGGTTTAGATTTCCTTAGCCCCAAGTCAGATATTCTCCAGTGACTGTCCACTCAAATGAAAAAGAGAGATTTACAAGAGGAAACTGGATACAACTGAGTGTACTTTAATTTTACCTGAATTATTTGTTTTGTTTTCAATTCTCCGCTGAAGTGCCTACATTAATATATTTTTAAGAACATTTCCTTAAGTTGAAGTATTCATTCAGTATATTCATTTACTATAATTTAGAAAAGCCAAACGATTTAGGCAAATTCATTTCTATATTGCCACAACAGTGTATTGTATTGTATTAATGACACCTGGCAGTTCTTTACGCAGATACTAACTCAATTAGAAGGCAGAACAAGGATACCTACCCATTCAGGGAAGGAAAGGTCACTTAGCCTCTGTAGCTCTCTTAGGTCTCTTATCATCACAGTAACAAATTGAAGACTAAAAACCATATGATCATCTCAATAGATGAAGAAAAAGCTTTTGAAAAAAATTCAATATCCATTCATGGTAAACACTCTCCAGAAAGTGGGCATAGAGGGAACATACCTCAACATAATAAAGGCCATATACGACAAGCTCATAGCTAACATACTCAATGGTGAAAAGCTGAAAGCATTTCCCCTAAGTTCACGAACAAGACAAGGATGCCCACTCTCACCACTTTTATTGAAGGTGCTTTTGGAAGTCCTAGCCACAGCAATCAGACAAGAAAAGTCAATAAATAAAAGGACTCCAAAATGGAAAGGAAAAAGTAAAACTGTCACTGTTTGCAGATGGCATGATACATAGAAAATCTGAAAGACACCATCCAAAAATTATTAGAGCTCAAAAATGAACTTGGTAAATTTGCAGGATACAAAATTTATATCTAGAAATCTACTGTATTTCTATACACTAACAGTGAACTATCAGAAAGAGAAATTAAGGAAACAATCCCATTTACAATCACGTAAAAAAGAATAAAATACAGAAGAATAAATCTGCCTAAGGAGGTAAAAGACCTGTACCCAGGGAACTATATGACACTGATACAAGAAATTAAAGATGACACAAACAGCTGGAAAGATATACCATGGTCACGGATTGGAAGAATTAATATTGTTAAAGTGACCATCATACCCAAGGAAATCGACGGATTCAATGCAGTCTGTATCAACATATCAAGGGCATTTTCCACAGACCTAGAACAAATAATTTTAAAGTTTGTATGGAAACACAAAAGATCCTGAATAGTTAAAACAGTCTTGAGAAAGAAGAACACAACTGGAGGAATCACGCTCCCTGGCTTCAGACTGTGCTACAAATCTACAGTAATCAAAACAGTATGGTACTGGCACAAAAACATCGATCACTGGAACAGAATAGAGAGCCCAGAAAGAAACCCATGCACTTATGGTCAATGAATCTATGACAAAGGAGGCCAGAATATGCAGTGGAGAAGTGTCTGGGCTTCCTTAGGGATGGTTTCATCAATTAATTTGTTTTCTTAAATGGACCATACTTTTCCATGTCTTTGTATACCTTGTGATTTTTTTGGTTGAAAATTTGTCTTTCAAATATTATAATGTGGTATCTATGGAAATCAGATTCTCCCACTTTCCCAGGGTTTCCTGGGCTTTTGATTGTTGGAGGCTGTAGTAGTCTGTTTGTTTAGGGACCTTTCCAAACAATTTTTGCAATGACTGTTTTCCTTATCGTATGTACGCACTGAAGTCTCTGTTCCTTTAGTTCATGTTTAGCTAATGTTTTGACAGAGATTTCCTTGAATTCCTGCACCTAAAACAAACAAAAATAAATACACACAAGCACATCCACATGCACACTCAAAACCACACACCCCTGCCCATTGTGCAGACTGCTGGATCACTCCTTCAACATTTAGCTGACCTGCATTGAGTTCAGGGCTCAGCCCATGGTAAAAGCTTAGAGACTCCTCTGGTGTTTTCAGAACATGCATCTTATCTCGAGTATGCGTGTGGCTTTCCTAATTTCTCTGGACACATGTGTACTTCTTGTAGGTTCTAATTTCCCAAAGAATCTCCCCCAACTTTGTCTCCTGCATCTTCTGTGGTCTATTGTATTTCAATGCACAGTCTTCTGCCCCAGCCATCTGTGCTTTGTTAGTTCACCTTGCACTTTTTTTGAGCATTGACCACTGCTTTTCCAGACTGTGTTCCGAGTTAGCTAAGACAGAGATAAGCATCTTGTGTCAGTCCTTCAGGTAGCTCCCAGACAGGTTAGAACAGATACACATAATAATCTGAGAGTACGGTCTCTTCTGCTCCCTCCTGAAGCAGGATTGAGGGTCCCATACTAGGAATGGTCTGCTGTTACTTTAAGACTATCACTGCATTAAGACTCCACCACTTTAACACCATCACTACACTAACAGTGGATGGGGCAAGGGCAAGTAAAAATGCCACAAAGCTTTCCTGCCATTTTCAAATTGCCTCTTCCCTGGTTCAGTATGTGTTTGGTTGCTATAAATCTTTGGCTGATTTCAGGACTAAGAGAAACTCAAAGAACCCCACAGCAAAAACCAGTATAATCAAACTCTCAGAAGCCAAACGACACAGAAAGAATCTTTTCTCCCAAAGGAGAAAGAAAAAAGAAATTTGTTACAAAGCAGGGATCCTCAAAAAGATTAGAGCTAAGTTCCTATATGAAACCATGGAAGCAAGAGGCCAGACATATTTAAAGTGCTGAAAGAAAAAAAATTGTCCACCAAGAATTCTATATTTGGCCAAACTGGTTTCAAAATGTAGGGAGAAATTAACGCATTCCCAGATGAACAAAGGCTGAGGGCATTTATTTTACAACTTCCTACCACTGCCCTATGAGAAATGCTAAATTGAACCTTCAGGTTGAAATGAAAGGACACTAGACAGCATCTCGAAGCTGTAGAAAGAAATAGAAATCTCCAGTAAAGATAAATACATGGGCAAATACTAAAGCCAGTATTGTGTTATTGGCTTGTAGCTCTACTTTTTATTTCTTACATGATTGAAAAAACAAACATATAAAATAATCATAAATCCATGTTATTGGGCTCACAAAGTAAAAAGGTGTAATTTGTGACAATAATAATGTAAAGAGGAGGAACGGAACTGTAGAGGAACAGAGTTTCTGTGTGCTACTGAAGTTGGTTTCAATTGAAATTATATTGCTTTAACTTTAGAATGGTAAATGTCATCTTCTTGATAACCACAAAGAAAATATCAATAGACCATATGCAAAAAGAAATGAAAAGGGAATCAAGAGTTCACCACAAGAAAATCGGCTAAGCACAGAAGTCAGTAATGGAGTAAATGAGGGGCAAAAAATGCATAAGACATACAGAAAACAAGCAGGAAATAGACAGAATTAAGTTCTTCCTCATCAGTAATTTTTGAAAAAGTAAGTGGATTAAGCTCTCCAATGAAAAGATAAACATTGGCAGAATGGACTTTAAAAACAACCATAATCCAAGTATATGCTGTCCGCAAAAATCTCACTTGATTTCAAAAGACACAAGTTGCTTGAAAGTTAAAGCATAGAATAAAATATCCCATGCAAATAGTAACAAAAAAGAAGGAAAGAGAGACAGAAAAAGAAAGGAAGGAAGGAAGGAAGGAAGATAGATCTGGGATGGCTATGTTACTATCACACAAAATAAACTTTAAATCAAAAACTATCACAAGAGGAAAAGGAGGCCACTATATGTTGATAACAAGTTCAATCTATCAAGAAGATAGAACACCTATAAACATATATGTACCAAACAACCCCCAAATATGTGAAGCAAACATTGACAGAATTGAAGGAAGAAATAGATAGTTCTAAAATAATAGTTGGAGATCAATACCTTGCTTTCAATAGTGGAAAACATATCTAGACAGAAGATCAGTAGAGAGGTAGGGGGACTGAATAACACATTTAACCAACTAAACCTAACAGCCGTATATAGATCACTCCACTCAACAACAGCAGGATACACATTTTTCTCAAGTACACATGGAACACTCTCTGGGAAAGACCATATGTTAGGCCACAATACAAGTACCAATACATTTTTAAGAAATTGAAATCATACAAAGTATCCTCTTTAGCCACAGTGAAATGAAGGTAGAAATCAATAACAGAATCATTGATAGCCATTTCCCATCATGCCTGCCACACATGATATAAAGCAATGAAGGGAAAAACATAATTTCCCACTTAGAAAAGTGGGAAGGAGGACATACCATTGACACAGAGTGTGTGCTGTTTCCCATTGTCAGGGATAGAAAGAAATTAGCATCATTTATTCATTAGTGTGTTAATTTCTTGGTCAATCATTGGGCAGCCAGTGTTTCTGCCTGATGGGAAGATTTCCTATACTCAGTGTTGAGTGGAGCCAACCTTGAAAGGGACATTTTAAAGGATTATACTGTGATGGGCTTCGCAGTACCCTTCCTCCTATGCCAGTATTTAGGCTGGGGTATTTCCATGGAGTGTGTACAATCGTAGGCCCCAGCTCACCAGAATTTAGTTTGACTCGTTCTGTTAATACATTCCCTCAGTACTTTGTCTTTTGTATCCTTTTGCATTTACTTCATTCTTTATTATCACTGCGAAACAACTTTGTTTCCTGTTCAGATGCCAAAAAGTGGATATCAATACCTCCTGAGTTTTACACATCACAGATCAGTTTTGGATATCAGGGACAGAGACAACAGCTATTTCCAATGACTTTGAGACATACTTTGAACATGTGATTAACATGTTGAGTGTTGAAATGTGTGTCGAGCTCATTATACGTGCTCTAAAAGGTTTCAAACTGCAAATAGTTAAAAATCTCTATCTTTGAATAGTTTTCCTGTGCTGTCCCTTTGTGTCAGACTGTTAATGTGCAGTCTGGCACCTTCAAATAATGTGGCTTTGTAACCAATTATTTACATGTTGTTTTATCCACGGAGAATCTTTTTTTTAAATAAATTTATTTATTATTTATTTTTGGCCATGTTGGGTCTTTGTTGCTGCACACAGGCTGTCTCTAGTTGGGGCGAGCGGGGGCTACTCTTCATTGTGGTGTGCAGGCTCCTCATTGCTGTGGCTTCTCTTGTTGCGGAGCACGGGCTCTAGGCGCTGGGGCTTCAGTAGTTGTGGCACGCAGGCTTCAGTAGTTGTGGCTCATGGGCCCAAGAGCACAGGCTCAGTAGTTGTGGCACACAGGCTTATTTGCTCCGTGGCATGTGGGATCTTCCCGGACCAGGGCTCGAACCCATGTCCCCTGCACTGGCAGGCGGATTCCCAACCACTGTGGGAAGTCCCCACACAGAGACTCTTAAGGTCAAAACATACAACTCGATTAACTACACTTCCTCCTGTTCACATTTCCCTCATCTTTTCTTCATCTTCTGTCTATGTTTCCTTGGCCCTGTTTATATTAAGTGCTTTTGCCATTATATTTGATTGTATGTATTCCGGTGAGTTACCACAATGCTTTATGGGACATGCTAGGATATAAATGCATTTAAGTTATATCTATATCTATATCTATATCTATATATATATATATATAGATATACACACACACACACACACACACACACATATATGTAGTTTGCTTGAGTGCAGTGTTTTTTGTTTTCTGTACTGAATTCATTAGCATGGGTCGGTATAATATTTAGCATAGGTCGATATGTAATTTGTGAACTAATAAAGTCTTAAAAGTGAGGAAATAAGTCTTTCAAATTTAATTATTTATTTTAAAGAGTAGAATAGCATACATAAACAGGTGCCTAATGAAAACTTGTATTCTAATTTGGAACTCTCATGAACACCTATTTTTTTGTTCTTCTAATGGTATGATCGTAGGCCAGTTGATTATTTTTATTTTTATGGCTTTAACTTTGGAATAATGAAATATTCGTAAATTTTAAAAAGTATTTTTCTTTATTTGATGGGGGTGGGATACTGGAGAAATGAAAGGTCAAACACCTATTGAGGAATCCATACTTGTCTATATAGTGTGTACTTTTATTTCAATAACTGATTTAAAATTCCTAAAAGGATGCTATAGTAAGTTATTATGCCATTTTACAGGCTGAATTAAGTGAATTTCAGGGAGGTATGAAACTTGCCTAAGGCTATCCAGCTGCCAAGTGGTAGAAGTGAGAATTAAATCCAGGTATACCTATCGCCAAAGTTTCTGCTCATCTCTTTACATCATCCACTTTAAATAGCCAATGCTTTTCTGCTTACAAATATGACTGAGGTTTCCAGACAGTCAACATTGTTTTTTAATCAGATAGAAAAATTACTGTTGCTTCTCTAAAGACATATTCCTTTTCCATTAAGTGACTTTAGTTGTTCAGATAATACTTCCAGACAGTAGTCATCATACAGTTGGAGACTAAGAACAGAACTCAGGGATGTGTCTAGCACTCAGTAAAGACCAACTGGGCTCACTGATGGTACTTACGGTCATTTCCTCTAGACTAACATAATCTTATTAATAAGACCCTAATAATTCACAGTACTGCCTTTGCCTGATTATTTGTTCTTCTCCCTCTATCACTCTCTCTTTCCCCATATGATTATTATTTTTGACAATTTTTGGTGAATTAAATTCAGGGATTAGTATTCAGGAGCGCTAGTCACAAAAGCAGAGAATCTTAGCTCACACCAAAGGAAGAAAATAGAGAAAAAGTATAAATTATATGAATACACACATATCACACATGTATCAACTATATGTTGCACTTCTCCAAAATCTATTCAGTATCTGCACATTTATTGTATCTTAGCAGTAAGACAAGAAGTGAGCATAACGCTCTGTTTACAAGATACAGAAAACAGACCCAAATATGGAAATTACTAGCGATGAGAATGGGGAAGAAAGACTACAACAAGGAATGTAGATGATATTTTTGTTTCTTAGCTATGATGCCAAATATTGAACTTTCAACTTGAGACAAGGAGGCCATAAAAAGTTGTATTAGTTTCCTAGAGCTGCCATGACAAAGTCCCAGAGACTGAGGAGGTTAAACAACAGAAATTTACTCACTCACGGGTGTAGAGGCTAGGAATCTGAGATAAGGTGTCAACAGGATTGATTTCTTCTGAGGTATCTCTTCTTGGTTTGTAGATGCCATGTTTTCCTTTGGTCTTCACATGGTCTTCTCTCTGTGCATGTCTGTGTCCTAATATGTTCTTTTTATAAGGACACCAGTCATATTGAATTAGAGCCCACCCATTTGACCTCATTTGACCTCAGTTACCTATTTAAGGGCCTTATCTCCAAATACAGTCAGATTACGAGGTATTGGGGGTTAAGACTTCCACATATTAACTTGAGCAGGACACAGTTCAGGTGATAATAGAAGATAAGAGTCATTTAAGCAAGTAAGTAACTATTGTTTACAGTGAGTTGCTTAAGGATGTGTATTTACTCAAGAAAAACAAGAAGAAATTACATAACACTGTGTGTTATACAAAGATATTAAATTAATCATCATAACATCCTGTGAGATGGGCATTAAATTAGACTAAGCAAGAGTAAGCAACTTATCCAGAATTGTGTAGTTGGTACTTTCCAGAATTTAAACCAGGTATTTTCCCAGTTCCATTCTACGTTATATATTCATTTCACTATTTGAAATGAATTTTGAGTCTTCATTTTGCTTAGTTCCTGAAGTTATATGGGGATAGAATGGAGTTGGATATTTTCAGTGACATTCACACATGGGGAAGGAAATTGAGTCCAGAAGCTTCAGCAATGTTTCCATGGAGAACGCTAACAACAGAACCAGAAACACCGTTATCCTTTTGGTTCAGTGATCTTTCCTATAGCACTACAAGAATCAATTTTAAGAAGCCCCATGTTTTCCAAACTTTCACCAATGGGCTCTGTAGGGTCCTCTAACAATATCTAAGAGACTAACTAGTTTCACATTCCAAGCCACTTAAGACAAGGAGTTCTGATTGTTCTCTGTGAGGAAATCAAGTGACAATCATACATAGCTGGTAATTTAGGATAGTTTCTTCAGGGCCCAGGCAAAACCCAATACACAAGTGATAACCATTGTTAAGTGCATCTTTGACAAGGACTCATCAAGTATCAAAGAGGTCTATAAATTGGGAGAAATTATGATCAAAGACAAACATAGACCACAGATATTTAATTAATGCCCAATTATTTATGAGTTTAACTTTGGTTAACCTCATTTTCCTTCTTCTAGACAATTTCCAATTCATCTCCACAAAGAGACCAGAATACTTACCTTCCAAAACAAGATTTATTGTGTTCCTTTAATTCAAAGCATACAGTGACTTCTACATTCACTCTACCAAGTTTTGCTAGGAGAGAAAAGGAGACATTATATTTTGTCTTGAATTACATATGCCACCATACTTGACTTAGCTCATCCTACTGGAAGCACTTTGACGGCAGATTCTACAGTCTTGTCTGACATCCTCTACGGAATCAAGCCAAGGGAATCACACATAGTTACAGCTGGAAAAACGTTTGTTCTGGGTTGATACTTTTAGCCTTTACCACCAAGACTTTATCACCAAGATCTATCTTGACAGTCTCTAAACAGGAGACCTTCTTGCCTTCCGTTTTCATATTGACAAGGAAGGTAAAGGGAAGAACTGAGAAGTACCCAAAGTCAGCTAGCAGCCAGCACAGATAAATCATCTGTGGAGATATTGTTTCTTTCAAAAGATATAAACATAAGAGGAAGTCCTAGTGTTTGAAACAATTGTGCATAATAAAAAATTCTATGAAAACCTAGAAATCCAGATGCAGATCAGTAACATATTGGCTAAATAAGCTGTTATGTTCATGCAATGGACAAGTGTACAGACATTAAGAAGAACGAGATACTCTTTTCTATGAGATTCTCTTTTCACTGAACTCATCAGTGCTGCAAAAACAATGTTACATAATACTTTTTCTTTAACATTATATCAGGCATTCTCTTCTTGTCCTGCATTTATTGCCAGTGTTACTAAAGTTTATCATTTACCTCTTTCTCTTGTAGACATATAATTTCTTCTTATTTTGGAAGCATTCATCAATCCCTATTTTACTCTTTCTTTTAAATTACAAATGAATATTGAATTTTATAAACTATCTTTTGCGGGATATTTCAAGTGATTGTATAGTATTGCTCTCCTTGGACCTTGTTATATGGTAAATTATATTTTGTTATTTTATATATGCTATTTATTATATATCGTATTATGTTTACTAATTACATTTATTATATTATAATTACATTATAACTAAGGTAGCATTTTGTTTTAGATAGACAAAACAACCAGTGGAATAGGAAGCATCTTAAAATTAGATGCAAGAGCATAAGGGAATTGAGTTTAAAATAAAATTCACATTTTGGATCAGTAGCAAAAATTATTCAACAAAAGTGGGAAAATATGGCTATCATTAGTAAATTCTAGATACAGCAAGTAGTTAAAAGTTAAAAAATAATGAAACTGTAAAAGTATCAGAAACCTGGGAGACATGAAATAAAGTATTCATGAGGAATACCTTTCTCAGATACAAAGAAAAAAGGATACATTTAATTATATAAGAAATAAAATTTGCCTCATGGCAAAATGCACTACAAAGGTCAGAAAACAAGCAAAAGAAATTGGGAAATATATTAAGAAATGGATATGCTTTCTTTACAACTTTTGAGGAAGCACATGTTTCTTTTTCCTTTAACCTGTTATGGGGGTATTAATCTATAATGTAAGTGCATGGTTCCTTTCCTTTAACCTGTAATGTGAGACTTAATCTATATGGTAAGTGCATGGTTCCTTTCCTTTCATCTGTAATGTGAGTGTCAACATGGGGCGCTGTTTCCAAGCACAGACTTTGGATGTTCCTGTACTGGTCCCATCACTGACCATCCACAAAAACTTACAAATGTTGCTTCACTTTCCTGGGGGTTAGAGTCTCAGCTAAGAAATGGAAGCAAAATAGAACTTTCCTGCAGGGATGATAGAAGGTTTAAAGGAGTAAATATGTGACTTAGCACAGTGCCTAGTACAAGAGAGATCAATATAAGTACTTATCATTTTTTAAAGAGACAGATGAAAGAAATAAAATGTGGTGTTTTCAATCTATTGATATATATCCTTGACATTAAACTACCTTTTCATTCATTGGATTACCTAAGTTGCTCATGCTTTTTCTTACTCTAGTGAACTTGGGTAGCTAATATCATAGTTTAACATTTTTGCTTTTACATTTACAAGTAAGTTTGACCTGTAAGTTTCTTTTTCCTTACAGTCCTAATCTATTTTCAGTATTAGGATTATATAGACTTCATAAGATGAATAAAGGAGCATTCTTCCTTCGCTATCTCTAGAACTTTTTCTTTGTTCATATTGATGTTATCTGTTTAATAGAAGTTCCATAGAATTCACCTCCCAAATGATCTGGCTGGGTCTGGTATTTTCTTGGTGAAAGATCGTAAACTATTGACATAATTCCTTTACTGGTGAAAGAGCTCCAGCTATAAATTTCCTCTTGTGTCAGTTTTGGTAAACTTTAGGAGCTAGGAAATTGTCCACTTTACAGAAATGTTCAAATTTACGGGCATTTCATATATTCTCTGCTCTAACATTGTCCTGATTCTTTCTGTATATTATTTACTTATGTTTTTGTTTTGCTTAATCAAAGTGTGTTTTTAAAATCTTTTCAAAGAATATTCTTTTGACTTACTAAATCACCTCAATTTTATACTTTTTTCTGTTTTATTAAGTTCTGCTCATATATTTATTATCTATTTTTCTATGTTCTCAGGGTTTATTGTTTTACTCTTCTGATGTCAATTAAAACACTTGGTTATTAATTTTAAGAAATCTTTTTAGTTATAAATAGTTGAACTTTTTGAAGATTCCAGCTTAGTTGTAAGTATCTAAGGGTCAGCTCGTCCACACTGTTGCTAGCCTAAGGCTTAGTTCACCCTACCGCAATGGATATATTGACATTTTTTCCCCTCGACTTTCTGTGTTTTGCTACTTCTCACTTTTCTTTGGAGAGAAGCCCTTTGAAATAACCTTAACTTATTTTACAGCCAATAAGTCTTTAAAATAATGTGTATTTTTTAAAGCTAAATCTACTTATATAATTAGGCAGAAAATCTGACCTGCCATATTTTTAAAAACAGCATAAATTCACACTTCTCCATGATTAATCTGCTGTATTACACAACCTTCGAGTTTTTAGCTTTATCAATGACATGTACTTGAAAAATGTTTTAAAGATCCTACCCAGTCTTTTAAAACATCCTTGTTCCTTGTTTCAGTTCTAGTTTTATGTGTATTTTCTGCCTTGCACCTGATTATTCCAACATCTGATGGATGGCCTTGGGAATATAATTCTGGTATTGATTGTTTTTTTGCTGATTCTCTCCACTTCTAGCTGATTTCTTCATTATTGTGTAAATTTAGATCATGAGCTCATGTTTAGCTAAACTTTCTCTGTGGGAATGCTATAGGCCTGTGTTGAAGGTCTACCTCTCCAGAAAGGGTTTAGTTTTGTGTTTGGAATACCACCGATTTGGGAGCATTTTAAGTTAATTTCTTAGCTTCTGTTTGCAAGACCGCACATAAATTTGCAACCCAAACACTGGGAACACAGATCTGGGGTTCAGAATTCTCAAGATTTCCTACCTGTTTCCTACCCAGAGCAGAGGCCAAGAGAATTTGGTCTTAGTCTCCCTTTGCCAGCAGATATTTTTTCTCCTGGCACACCCTTTCATTGAAGGTGAAGCTAGGGAGAGATAGGTTTAGTTCTAACTTCCCATCTAGTAGGGATGGAGTCTTACCTCCTGCCTCTCACGTGGTTATGGCCATTTATAAACAAGTCTCTATGTCAGGTGTGTCATTAAACTATGGCCTGTATTACAAATCCAGACAGATGCCTATTTCTATGGCCTGTGAGCTATGAATAATTTTCACATTTTAACTGGTAACATTTTAAATGGTTACCTAAGTACCTAAATAATATCCTCAATTTTGCTCTTTGGTCTACAAAGCCTAAAATATTTGCCACTTGGCTCCATAAAAACAGGATTTCCAGCTTCTGTTCTAAGCTATCAAGATCTTCAATCCACTCCTAATATAGCTATAACTCTCATACATGTACCACCCTTCTTTCATGGGTCCTGGAAATTTCTACTGCATACTTCAAAAATCAACCACGCACTTAAAAATAAGTTGTGTACATTTAACCTAGCATACCTAACCTTTTTCCTTTAGGAGAGTTTTTCAAGTAATCTTGCCCACCGTATTCTTTAGAGCTTCATTAATAATGGCAAAAAATTAAAACAACTTAACATTCAACAAATGGGAATTGTTCATAACAATTATAGAAGCACATACAGTAGAAAACTATAAACTCTTATTGAAACAGTGAGACATAACTAGTTTTATTCTTAGAGAACTATGTTTATTTAGGTCCCTTTTGTTTAAATAAGTATATTTCTGTGTATGTATGTATATAGTCATGTATTTATATACACATACATTATTTGTATGATATAGTTATATAAACATACGAAATACATACCTATACACATACCTTTGATTTATATTTGTATACATACACAGGAATATAGTTATATAAAATATATAGTTATATACATTGAACTGAAAACTGGTAGTATACATATATATCGTGTATAAATGTGTGTCGTCTATGTGCATGTGTAGAAAAGCAGGTTGAGAGATATGGAAGCATGAGTTAGACAGGGTTCATGATTATAAAAGTAGTTATGTGTAGGTAGTGAGGTTAAGGCCCATTTGATTGAAAATATTGCATATTTTTACATCAATTGTTATGATGAACAGATTCCTATGTAAATAAAATTATAAATAGCTATACATACTTGTATGTGTAATGTATAATTAAAATATATATAGTTTTATAGATGTATTATATTTATATTACATAATATAATTGTCTTATACTCATACATTATGTATTGTGTTATATAGAATATATTAACTATAGTGTATTATATCAGATAATAATAATTATATATTTATAATATATATAAATATATATATTTATAATTTATATATTATGATATAATTGTTTTATAATCAATATTACAGGATATATCCTATTAATATTACGAACTATTAACCATATAAATACATTTCGTTACCCATATATTTTGTATATAATATATGCTAGGCAAAAATATATATTAATATAATACATAATTGTTATACATTAATATAAATATTAGTATATTAAATTTATATATCAATATAATATTTAATATTGGTATATTTATATTATATTTAATATATACATAGCTAATGCTCTTTAAAGCCATCTGCTACAAGTAGAATAAGACCAGGAGTATGGCCAAAGCAAATTCTAAAAATATTAGATTACTTATATTCATTTGTATGTCATTTTCCTGGAATCTGCATCTGGCTATTAGAGAGGACACACAGCAAAATCAACACAAAGTGCCCAGGAGGACATAGGATCCTTTATTTATCAGAGACTCAAAGGAAACACAGTGCTATCCAGTCCGCCATCAAAGAGCCAAGAGCAAACCTTGAAGCACCCAGTAAAAGCCCATTCAAACAAAAAAGCTTTCCCACTTAAACTGGAAAAAGTTAAGTTCCCAAGAGACCCCCTACACCAACCACCGAAGCTCATTTGGCAGTAAAAACAAAAATGTTCACCGAACAACAAGAAACCCAAAACAATAGTTGTTTTAGCACAAACAAAAAAAAGCAGCTAATTAGTGTCTCTCTTGTTTGAAAGAAGGGGGTGGGAAGTGGGCAGAAGACCTGATAGGAAAGATAAAAAGAAAAGGAAAAGGAAAATAAGTTTCCAGTTTGACACTCAAGCTGTCTTCTGCATCCATTTTGTCAAGACCACCAAGTCAATGTGGAGGCTTTTTCCTCTTTCCCTTTTCTTTTCATGAGACTGATCACAACCAGCACTGCTGATCACAACCAGGAATGCTGTTGCCTACATGTGTGAATGAGCTGTGAGTAAAGTACTGAAGTAGAGGACACCTGAAGTGAAACGTCTTCATGAATGTCCATGTGGCTGAGCAGGAAGTTAACCTTTCACAGATGTGCTAAAGAAGAAGAGTTGGCTTTTATTTTATTTACTTTTCCCTGCACTGTGTTGAATGACTATCATCTACAAGTTCAGGCTACTTCTTGCTGAGGATTAATGCACTGGGAGAGCTGAGAGAGAACTGAACAGTAGAGCTGTCTTTTTCTTGACCAGTTCACCTTACTTTCCCAAACTCTAAGTCTTTCCCTAATTCTTTCTCCTTCTTATTGTAGCAAAATGAACAGAACACAAAATTCACCATTTTGATCATTTTACAGTTCACTGTACCATTCAGTGGAATTTAGTACTGTCACAATGTTGTGCAACTATCACCGCTATCCAGCTGAAAAACATTTTCATCACCCCAAGAGGAAACCTACACCCATTTTAAGGAGTCATTCCCTATTTCCCTCTGTTCCAAACCCCTGGCAACCACTAATGTATAATATTTGCCATGTGTATGGATCTGTCACTGCTGGACATCTGGCATAAATGGAACCTGAGAAGTTGTGCAGTGGTAGGAAAAACTAAAATGCGATGTACTGTATGATGTATGTTTTACTGAAGTGGCTTGGTCAGATTATAATGATTTATGATAAAATCACGTAAAGCAAGCATCACAATTCTCCAGGAATGTTCTGAAGAATGCTAATGTTAATTATGAATATGTGAATCCCAAATCTTTCATTTGTATTGACCTTATCTCATTAATTCTTCTCCCAACACTGCTATAACTAGAGTTGAGTTCTAAAATGTACCTTCCTCTTTTCCCATAGAAATTGTCCCACAATTTCAAAAAGTTCTCAAAGGTGAAAAAGTGCACACGACGTTTATCACGTTTGCAAATGCCAATGGAAATGCTAAGCTAACACTGTCCAAAATGCAATATTCTTCTGTGAGAGCACCCAACTTTAAACAAATACACATATTCTAAATACAGCTTAGATCTGTGACATGTTTTGGCCACTGAAGTATGAGCAGACATGATGGCCTTAAAAGAGCAGAAGAGGCCTTAAATGGGCTTGTGCGGTGGGGCTCACCTCTTATGTTTCAGTGAACTTTTAGAGAAGACAGGGCCTGGGAGCTGCGGCCTCACAGTTGGGCTCCAGACGAAGAGGTGTGTGACAGACCTCAAACTGACCCAAAACACGGAGCAAAACTAGCCATCTAGAGGTCTAAAAGAGAGCCACTGCAGCTAGCCCATAGGTCCAAGAGAAATAAATTCTTGTTTATGTAACTGACTTTGGTGTGATTTGTTCCAAAGCATTATCACAGCAAGAGCTGACTAACACAACATCCTCCAAATCATTGTTATGTAAATGGATGCTACCATGCCTACATTTAAGGCAACTGTGTACTCAAATTGTGAGAATTCTTGAACTCTTGGTGCCTCTCCAACACAATGTACATGGCTAAATTTCCACAAATAAGTTCACTAATATACCACAAAGATCTCTCTAAACTTTTATGAAATGTAATGCAAAGTTCTTTCTTTTCATTTTCTGCTTCTCCATAGTTAAAATGCTGTTTATCAATGTAAAACGGTTCTTGCCGTTTGGCCTCTGTCGTTAGAGTCTTTTGAACTCTTTGGCTTTTCAGCTCCTAGGCTGTAACATTTGAATCAGCAAATGCCCCAAGGAGAAAAGCTGCACCAAGTGTCAAGCTTGCGTCTGTGTTTCCCTTCTCTCCACAACTTGGCCCACATGTCTTGGTGTCTCTCTAACATTCAGACACCAGTGAAGAGAAGTTTTCCTACTCTATCCAGCTTTTCTAAAATTTCTTTAGACTTCGCCTGATCTTATGTTATTATTCAACTATCATCTCAATTACCCCTAGGAAGAAAATTTACAATTTTTAGAGAAAATGGAACCCTGGTACACTGTTGGTCGGAATGTAAACTGGTGCAGCCACTGTGGACAACAGTATGGAGGGTTCTCAAAAACTAAAAATAGAACTACCATATGACCTCGCAACTCCACTCCTGGGTATAAATCCAAAAAGAACAAAAACACGTGTTTTCAAAGACATGTATTTGAAAAGATACGTGCACCCCAATGTTCGGAGCATCAGTATTTACAATTACCAAGATAGGAAGCAACCTAAGTGTCATCAACTGATGAATGGATAAAGAAGATGCGGTACATATAACCAATGGCATACTACTCAGCCTTAAAAAAGAAAGAAATGTTGCCATTTGCGGCAACATAGATGGACTTGGAGGACATTGTGGTAAGTGAAATAAGTCAAACAAAAACAAACACTGTAGGATATCACCTATATATGGAATCTAAAAAATACAGCAATCTACCGAATATAACAAAAAGAAGGAGAGACACAGATATAGAGAACAAACTAATGGTTGCCAGTGTGGAGGGGGAGGAGGGGGCAATACGGGGTGGGGAAGTGAGAGATGTAAACTACTGGGTGTTCGATAGGCTCAAGGATGTATTGTACAACACAGGGAATATAGCCAATATTTTGTAATAACAGTAAACGTAAAGTGACCTTTAGAAAGTATATAAAAATATTTTAAAACAGAAATCATACTGAAAATTGGAAACAATTTAAATGTCCATCAACAGGAAAATGCACATATAAATTATTGTACCTCCCTACATGGGAATCCTACATTGTGAGGAAAGTACATGAACTAGACAGATCTTTACGTGTCAGCATGGATGAACCTAGCAAAGATAACACTAAAAAAAGCAAGTAAGAAGAGAAAACATAGTAGAATACTATATGAGGTTGAAGAATACTTAAAAATGTAGCCTAAATAGAAAGACATCCATGCAGTGATGGAGACCAAGTTCAGAAGAGTGGTTACCCAGGGTCAGCTGGGGAGTGGCTGTGTTTGGGAAAGTGGTCACAGCAGGCTCTTCAACAGGAATGGAAATGTTTCAGTTCACACGCTGGCTGGAGGACGGAGGAGTGTCTGCGATATTATAATGTGAGCATGCTGCATGTGAAAGCCATTGCTGACCACATCTAGGGGATCTGATACGCGGGAGCTGGTAGTGGGTGGAGGCATCCAGAAGGTGGTGGTAGAAGAGGAACGTTGTATGCATAACGCCTAAGGCCTGACCAGAGAACGACCACTGTTCTAGAAACTGGACACAAATCCAACTTCTAGGACCAATGTTAAAAGACAAACTGAGGCATATTTAAAGTAAGACTTTACGTGAGCAAAAATAGATTCAATTCAGGCACCACCAAAGCAGAAATGGTGAGGAGCACTCCAGCCACAGGAGCTGCAGAGATGTTTATTTTAAAAGGGCAGAAGCAAAGCAAGGTAATGACTGACTTGTTATAACTTTAAAGCCTAGTTGGTGATTTGTGACTCGTTGTCCTCAGCAGTGTTCGCCACCCTGAGGCGTTGACAGGCTTAGATTTTTGTTGGTTTACGTAGGCGGCCGCATCACTAGAGCCACCGCAGGCTAACGGCCTCCTTGCAGGGTTAATTTACTAACACCAGTTGTCTGAGTCCTTACTCTTACTCAGTCACTTCACTTCCTACGCCTCAGTTTCTCTTCTGGAAAGTGGACATTCAGTAGTAAATTCTCTGTGGAGGTGTCAGTGCAAAACAAAGTGATTATTAGTAACCACGATCATGTCCTGAATGCATGGAACACGTCACCATTTGCCAACTACCGCGTCAAATTAGCAGAAACTACAGAAATTAAGAGCTCTCCGCATAAATTCACACACCCGTGCACCAGGTAAGGGACCACAGGCAGACGTTCACTCAGCCTTTCGTGTGTCCCTCACGGAGTGCACGCTCTCTCCTGGGTGGGGGGAGCACAGACACTTACGGGAGTTTACTTTTAAAATGCGTTGATACAACCAGGTCTCAGTTTTGTTTGGATGAGTCAGCAAACGCTTTTTGGAAACCCCAAAGTCTCCACACCTCGTAGGTTTCGCGCTGCCTTAGTCTCAGAGCTCAAGCCCCTACTCTTCAGGCCGCGTCACCATGGGAGACAGGGCTGCGTGCGGACGCACGGCGAGCGTGCTGACGTCCTCGAGCCCCGCCCCAACGGTCCCGCCCGCTGCCGTAAACCCCAGCTCCGTGGCATGGAGGCCCTAGATGCCTGCGCCAACACCAGGCCGCGCGGGGTCTCTGGAGCGCGGCATGGGGGGGTCGGTGTAGCTGGGGCCCGTGGCCCTATGTCTTCTGGCTGCGACGTCGGTCCTGCGCAGGCTGCGGGGCCGCAGCCGCCAGGCGGTGGGCGCCCGAGGGGCCGGGGCCCCCAGGCGGGTGTGGCCATCGTGTCCGCAGCCAGCGTTCCCGAGGCCGTGCTTGGGCCATGATCACTCGGTGAAGCTGTGCCGGGACAGCGCGGCCGACTTCTTTCCGCGCTCTGAGGACCTGTGCGCGCTGCAGGACGTGGTGCCTCTGCCCTCTGTGCGCGCTTCCCTGCGGGATGCCCCGCTGGACTTAAGGCCGACCGCCTCCGCGGGGTGCACTTGGCGCCGCTCCTGAGCACCCGCTGCCCCTGATGTGTATCCAGAGCTTCTTCCAGCCACGGCTTGTCGAGACAGGTTTGTACTTCCCGCTTCCAGGGCCCCTCGTGTTGGCGCTGAGAAGCGGGGTTTTTGATGGTGCAAGGTGGAGGGTGGGCACTAGAACCAGTGCCCAGTGCCCGGGTGTGCGTGCACTAGACGGGGCGTGTGGCCTAGGACTCCTGCCAGCTCGGTGACCCCGGCCGAGTGCCTTAAGGCTTCTAGGTCTCAGTGTTCTCATCTGTAGCGTGGGCTTAACAGGTCCCAGTCTCTGTGGTGGTTACAAGGATGCACTGTATTAATGCTTCTAGACTCTACAAAGTAGAACACTTAGCACAGTTTGGAGCATCGTTAATTGTTGCACAGATGTTTCCTGGTCTGTTGAATGCCTTTGCCTGGTACACACCAAAGCGATTAGGAAATGGATATATCCCAGCTTCATTTCCTTTCCATTAAAACAGGGTTCAGGAAAAAAAAATTTTTTTCAATAGTCGTATCATATAGTGCAAAGATCACTGGTGTGAAGGCAGCTTAGGGTTTGAATTCCAGGGCTTATGCTGTCTGTGGCCTGGGCAGGTTTCTTATGGACTACAATCCCCACACTTGTAAAATGACATTAATAACCACTCTTTCTGTGGGTTCTTAGAATTAATTAAGCAGGTTATGTGTGTCAAGTAGCCTGGCACTTGAATGAGTTGTCAGAACCAAGGGCTGCTGGAGACGATGCTTCTGCCCTAGGTAATCTCCCCTTCTACTGGGCGGCAGGTAAACACAAACACAGTAGTCAGTGCTCTGGAAGAAGTGAGTTCTGGTGCTACAGAGCATAGAATCTTTTTTTAAATTTAATTATTATTTTATATTGGAGGTTAGTTGATGTACAATATTGTGTTAGTTTCAGGTGTACAGCAAAGTGATTTAGTTATTCATGTATCCATTCTTTTTCAGATTCTTTTCCTGTAAAGTTTGTTACAGGATATAGAGTAGAGTTTCCTGTGCTATGCAGTAGGTCCTTGTTGATTATCTGTTTTATATAGAGTCGTGTGTCTATGTTAATGCCAAACTCCTAATGTATCCCTCCCCCCGATCTTTCCCCTTTGCAGAGCACAGAATCTTGGAAGGGAAAGTTCAGGGTAGGCTTCTTGGAGGAGGTGGCATCCTTTCTAAGGATATGTAGAAGCTCCTGGGGTGGCAGGAGAGAGCAGTGCGTGTTGATGTTTGAGAAATATAAGAAAATATGGCAAAACTAATGTACAGGACTGGAACTCAGGGTTTGGGAAAGAAATGAGAGTTGATACTGGAAACTTAGTGGGGCCCAAGAGAAGGGGGCCTTGTTTGTCCTGTCAGAAGTTTGGGTGTTTATCCTGAAGGCTGTGGGAAACACCAAAGAAGAGTGAGATGGACTTGTGGTTCAGAGGCTCACTCGGACCTCCATGTGGAAGGCAGTTGATTTGGTGCAGGCTGAGTTGTAATCTGAGGGTCCCACTTAAGTTATAAAAGGTGGGACTGGATTTTGCAGATCTGAGAGAGAATGGGTGAGGCCTGGTGACCCGTTAGAAAAGGGAGGGCAGCAAGCGTGGGTGACAGTTTACAGCTGCATCTTTTTGAGAGATACAGAGCACAGTAGAAAGGGATTGGGGGTGGCGAGAGGATCTTACTTCATCTTCAGTGCTTTAGAGGGGCCTGGTAGACGGGTCTGGACCCAAGGTACAGATCTGGGCTTTTTGGGAGGACAGGTGTTTGAAGGCATGGGAGAGACTTAGGTTACCCACAAGAAGATCCAAAGAATCATAGGTCTTAATCATAGACTTAATAACTAACAGTTGCAGCCTCTTCCAGGGATGTGACTTTAACCAGTTACTCTGGAATTACCTGGTTAGTTCCAGTGAGATAATCTGCCTCATAGACAGGTGACATCCCCCCCAAAAAGGTGACCTTGCTTGAAATAATACTTTGTTAGAAACTTCTTTTTGCCCCCTTCTGTGTATAAAAGCCTTCCATTTTGTACAGCTCCTCAGAGCTCCTTTCTGCTTGCTAGATGGGATGCTGCCCAATTCATGAATCATTGAATAAAGCCAATTACATCTTCAAATTTACTCCATCAAATAATGTTTTTTAACACAAGAATTAATATTGAAAATGTAATCATGTTGGTCAAAGCTATTTGTGAGTATATGAAAATATAACATTTACATCTAATGCTTATACTTATAAATTATAGTAAGTCCCCTACATATGAATGAGTTCCATTCTGAGAGCTCATTCATAAGTCCAATTTGCTCGTAAGTCCATCAAAGTTAGCCTAGGTACCCAACTAATACAACAGCTATATACCATTGCTTTTACGCTTGCTTCCAAACATCCTGGGCTTGAAATAAAGATACTGTATTATTATACTGTATACAGTACTGTACAGTAAAATACACAAAAGCACAACCACTTGTAGAGGACGCATGCACGTGACAATGTAAGCCAGACACATGAAGTAACTTACATGATTGGACATGCGAACGCACGTTTGCATCTTTGAAAGTTTGCAACTTGAAGGTTCATATGTAGGGGGCTTACTGTATTGCAGAAGTAAAGTAAAAACTATGTCAGGATAAAATATTGGAATTAAAGAATTCTGGATTTATTATATAATTTGGAAAGTAATAATTAACATTTTAACATGTACTATTTTATAAAGTAGCCATTGTAAGATAAAAACAGTATATAATATCTAAAATAGTGTGACCAAAACTGCAAGAACTGATCAATTAATTTAGCAAGGTAGCATGATACAGGGTTAACATACAGAAATCTGTTGCATTTCTTTACACTAATAATGAAATATCAGAAAGGGAAAGTTAAAAAAAAATCTCTTTGAAAATCATATAAAAAGAAAAATACTTAGGAATAAACCTGACCACGGAGGTGAAAGACCTATATACTGAGAACTGTAAAGGAATTTGAAGATCATTCAAAGAAATGAAAAGATATGCCATGTTTTTGGATTGGAAGAACTAATATTGTTAAAATGGCCATACTGCCCAAAGCAATCTACAGATTTGATGCAGGCCCTATCAAATTACCAATGGCATTTTTCACAGAACCAGAACAAATAATCCTAAAATTTATATGGAACCATGAAAGACCCAGAATCGCCAAAGCAATCCTAAGGAAAAACAACAAAGCGGGAGGCGTAACTCTCCCAGACTTCAGACAATACTACAAAGCTACAGTAAACAAAACGGTGTGGTGTTGGCACAAAAACAGACATATGGGTCAGTGGAACAGAATAGAGAGCCCAGAAATAAACCCACACACCTATAGTCAATTAATCTCTGACAAAGGAGGCGAGAATATAAAATGGGAAAGGACAGTATCTCTGCAAGTGGTGTTGGGGAAGTTTGACAGCTGCATGTAAATCAATAAAGTTAGAACACACCCTCACACCCTACACCAAAATAAATTCAAAATGGTTTAAAGACTTAAATATAAGACATCACAGAATAAAACTCCTTGAAGAGAACTTAGGCAAAATATTTTCTGACATAAATTATACCGATGTTTTCTTAGGTCAGTCTCCCAAGGCAATAGAAATAAAAGCACAAACAAACAAACAGAACACAATCAAACTTATAAGTTTTGCTCAGCAAAGGAAAACATAAACAAAATGAAAAGACAACCTATGGAATGGGAGGACATATTTGCAAAGAATTCGGCTGACAAGGGATTACTTTCCAAAATACACAAACAGCTCGTACAATGCATAACAACAACAACAACAACAACAAATCCAAAAATGGGCAGAAGACCTAAATAGACATTTCTCCAAAGGAGACATACAGATAGCCAAAGGCACATGACAAGATGCTCAGCTTCACCAATTATCAGAGAAATGCAAATCAAAACTACAATGAGATATCACCTCACACCAGTCAGAATGGCCATCATCAAGAAATTCTACAAATAACAAATGTTAGAGAGGGTATGAAGAAAAGGGCACCCTCCTACACTGTTGGTGAGAATATAAATTGGTGCAGCCACTATGGAAACTTGTACGGAGTTTCCTTAAAAAAATAAACAATAGAACTATCATATGACCAGCAATCCCACTCCTGGGCATGTAGCTGGAGGAAACTCTATTTGAAAAGATACATGCACTTCTGTGTTCATAGCAGCACTATTCACAATAGCCAAGGCATGGAAGCAACCTAAATGTCCATTGACAGATGAATGGATAAAGAAGATGTACATATATACAATAAAATACTACTCAGCCACAAAAAAGAATGAAATAATTCCATTTGCAGCAACATGGGTGGACCTAGAGATGATCATACTAAGTGAAGTAAGCCAGACAGAAAAAGACAAATATCATATGATATCGCTTATTTGTGAAGTCTGAAAAAAAATGATACAAACTAACTTATCTACAAAACAAATAGACCTACAGACCTAGAAAACAAACTTATGGTTACCATAAGGGATAACAGGGAGAGGAGTGGAGGGATAAATGAGGAATTTGAGATTAACATATACACACTACTATATATAAAATAGATAATCAACAAGGACACATTGTGTACCACAGGGAACTGTATTCAATATCTTGTAATAAACGATAATGGAAAAGAATATTAAAAAGAATATATACATATATATATATATATATATATATATATAACCAAATCACATTGTCAGAAAATAACACATTATAAATCAACTATACTTCAATCAAAAAAAAAATAAAATAGTTGTGTGAAATGGAATTAGAGTAGTATATAAGTGAAATCAATCCAAAATTGAAAAGTTACACTAAAACACACACACACACACACACACACACACACACACACACACCCAAGTATATGCACCTACATGCTAACCAACAAAACAAATGTTGAAAATCAGATAAATAGAAAACATTAAATAAGTAAAATAAGATTGTAAGAATGAATCAATATATATGAAATTAAATGTGCCAAAGAAATAATCCAGGTTAAAAAAAATCAATAAGTCAATTTAAAAATAAAGTTATATGCTTTTTTGCAAGGGGATAAGTTTTAGGCCCTAAGTAAATTAAAAAAAAAACCCAAAAAACTTAGAATTTGAAATTAAAAGAGCATAAATTTATAAGCAAACCAAATATTTAAAATATCAATGATGTATTTGTGTTCATGTCAAACAAACAATACGTTAAATAGTAGTATTAAAGTCATCAGGATGATAAAAATCATACTGAGTATAAATTATAAATATGTATGCATCTAATAATAGCACCACATATATACAAATGTAACAATGTAGAAATGCTAAGAAGAAAACAAAACTTAAATCCAAGCCAGGAATATTAACAAGATGTTAAGAATTGATAAAGATATAGAAGATTTAAACTAAACAAGATCTTGATATAATGAGTATAGATAGAACATGACACCTAACAAATGTAGAATGCATATCATTTTCAAGCAAACATAGCATATCCATAAAAATTAATCAGCTACAAGGTAATAAAGCAAGTTTTATTATATTCCCAGAACCAGTATCCTAAAGAACACATTCTTGACCAGAACGCAATTAAGCTGGTATTTGATATAAAGGGATTACTAAGGAACAACCACATCTGAAGTTAGGGAGAAATAAACTTACTCTTGTAAGTAACCCTTAGATGAAAGAAGAAAGAATAAAGTTTAAAATAATATGACTGAATAGTAACAAAAATACGGCAGAGTGAAACTTCTCTGTTGAAGCTGAAGGGGTACTTTGCACAAAATAAAATACACTTAATTTAAAAATAAAGATAGTGACAGAAAATGCTGCAAAAAGAAGAAAGTGTTATAGCCGACAAGCCTACAAGTACAAGAAGGAAAATAAAAATCTTATTTATTGTCTAACCATCAGCGAGTGTGTGGAAGCCAGGAGAAATCTGGCTCCTTTCCCAGCTGAATATAAATGAAATGAAAGGAATTACAAGGCACAGGTTACTGATCACCAATAGACTTGCGTGCAGTATCAATCACATGAGAAGATGTATAATTGCTCCTACTGGGATGCAAAATTATTCCAACCAACATGTTCCTGCTCTCAAAGATGAGAATTATGAAGAAAAATGGAAGAAGTTAAGCTAGCTCTCATGAGAAATAGAATGGTAGTCACTTAACTGAAGTTTTAAACCCAGCAGGAATCAACAAAATTCCTCCAAGTGAACTGCTTATACTTGTAAAATGGACTCACAAACCAGATGAAATGTTACCAAAATGTTCATTCAAGATTAACGGGTTTATAAATCAAGGGAAACACATTATTTTGCCATGGTACCCTTTATTTTACTAAGTCTATTTCTTAATTTTTTATCATGCTTTTATCTAATGGATTTGAGCTCATTTACTAGGTTACCATATAATACAATTAGGGAATCACATAAAACAGTTTGACGTGCAAACATTGGAATGGGTGTTACAAGTCACCTGGATTGAGCGATTTATTATTATTGGGCTCTAAATTTGATTTATATCTTCATGGCACTAGAGTGTGGGCACCTTGAAGGCAGAACCAATGTAACATAACCTGTAGTTATTTTCCTAATTAGTAAAATATTTTCTTAAAGGAGTATTTAGTCCTTAATATGAATATTAGTCATACTATTCTTCCTCCTTACCTTTCTCACAGCCAAAAGTAACAAATAAAAATATTTGAATTACTGATTTTTGAAAATAAAATAAATGTCTTCATGATAAAAGTAAGAGTAACTGATAAAAAGACAGTGACAAATTGGAAATATACTTGCAATATGTGGCAAAAATATTAATTTCTGTGAGGAGAAAAACCGAATTTATAGGACACTAAGAATACAACTGGACATTAGACATGAAAACTTAACTTTGTTTATAATAAGATTAAATCTTACATTTTAAATGATTTTATCTAGAAAAGTGTGGGGAGGAAGAGTAGAAATGGGTGGAGATTGTAATAGGGGCGGGGCAGGCGTGAACCTACCCCCCCCCCCCCCGTCCCTGCCTCGGCGACCTAATGGCAGCAGCGGTCCCCATGGGTCGTGGTGCACAGAGGCCTCAGCACCTGCAGTACACGGACACTGTCATCCAGGTAAGAGCTTCAACCGGCTTCAGACTCTCTGCTCAAGTTTCAAAACTTGGTCCAGCTTTGATCAGTTGTCCACCCCAGGAAGAGGCCAGAGGTCAAGGTTCAGCTGCAAGGACTTTGCACATCATTACTTCAGGTCCGCCTCTGTGGTTGGGCTGTTCTCGTCAAAGGGCAGTTGTTGGCAGCTGGGAATTCACCTGACTGGTATTTGCTACAAATGATTCTCTCCAGTTTAAAGGAAAAGCCTGAGGGCCGGCAGGGTCCTGGGCGCCTGGCTCCCTCAGTGATGAAGGCTGGGCAGGGTCTGGGGACCTGGCCTGGAGGGCACCGCCACCTGAGATCTGCTTCTTCAAGCAGGCCTGGGCACTGGTGGGAGAACCCAGACTGGTTGATGGACGGACACTCCCGGGCAGGGTAACCAGCCTGCACACAGACCCCCTCCTCTTGGCCAGGACCTGGACCCTGGAGAGCAAGAGTTGAGCCTCGGGACCTTGCCCTTTCTTGTCAGTACAGAGAGTAACATTTGTTTTGGTGGAGGCTTACAGGAACATCGTGACCTGACCATGACCTGACCTCAAGAAAAGAGGATCTGACCTTAGAAGTTTGAAGCAACTAACCACACCCCTCCCTTACCTTTCCCATGAAAGGGCTTTGCTGAAAGCTTTTGGGGAGTTCAGGGTTTTCTAAGGCATGAGCCGCCCATCTCCTCACATGGCCCTGCAGTAAACCTTTCTCTGCTCCAATGCTCCAAGCTCGACATGTTGGTATTGTTTGGCCTCACTGTTTGTCAGGCACATGGACTTGCGTTCAGCAACAGGATGATATTTCCGTCAAGAATAGAACCTCTTTTTATTCTCAACGTGTTACCTTTGTCCATCTTCACCCTGAAATGTGCACTATCAACTGTATTTGGGGGGGCAGATCATTTTCTCCCATATAAATTATTTTCTTTTTTTTTTCTTTTTTTTTTTATTAGTTTCTGCTTTATAACATAGTGAATCAGTCATACATATACATCTGTTCCCACATCCCTTCCCTCATGCATCTCCCTCCCTCCCACCCTCCCCATCCCACCCCTCCAGGCGGTCACAAAGCACCGAGCTGATCTCCCTGTGCTCTGCGGCTGCTTCCCACTATCTATCTACCTTACGTTTGGTAGTGTATATATGTCCATGCCTCTCTTTCGCTTTGTCACAGCTTACCCTTCCCCCTCCCCATATCCTCAAGTCCATTCTCAAGTAGGTCTGTGTCTTTATTCCCGTTTTACCCCTAGGTTCTTCATGACTTTTTTTTTTTAAATTCCGTATATATGTGTTAGCATACAGTATTTGTCTTTCTCTTTCTGACTTACTTCACTCTGTATGACAGACTCTAGGTCTATCCACCTCATTACAAATAGCTCAGTTTCGTTTCTTTTTATGGCTGAGTAATATTCCATTGTATATATGTGCCACATCTTCTTTATCCATTCATCCAATGATGGACACTTAGGTTGTTTCCAGCTCCGGGCTATTGTGAATAGAGCTGCAATGAACATTTTGGTACATGTCTCTTTTTGAATTATGGTTTTCTCAGGGTATATGCCTAGTAGTGGGATTGCTGGCTCATATGGTAGTTCTATTTTTAGTTTTTAAAGGAACCTCCATACTGTTCTCCATAGTGACTGTACCAATTCACATTCCCACCAGCAGTGCAAGAGTGTTCCCTTTTCTCCACACCCTCTCCAGCATTTATTGTTTCTAGATTTCTTGATGATGGCCATTCTGACTGGTGTGAGATGATATCTCATTGTAGTTTTGATTTGCATTTCTCTAATGATTAATGATGTTGAGCATTCTTTCATGTGTTTGTTGGCAGTCTGTATATCTTCTTTGGAGAAATGCCTATTTAAGTCTTCTGCCCATTTTTGGATTGGGTTGTTTGTTTTTTTGCTATTGAGCTGCATGAGCTGTTTATAAATTTTGGAGATTAATCCTTTGTCAGTTGCTTCATTTGCAAATATTTTCTCCCATTCTGAGGGTTGTCTTTTGGTCTTGTTTATGGTTTCCTTTGCTGCTCAAAAGTTTTAAGTTTCATTAGGTCCCATTTGTTTATCTGTGTTTTTATTTCCATTTCTCTAGGAGGTGGGTCCAAAAGGATCTTGCTGTGATTGATGTCATAGAGTGTTCTACCTATGTTTTCCTCTAAGAGTTTGATAGTTTCTGGCCTTACATTTAAGTCTTTAATCCATTTGGAGCTTATTTTTGTGTATGGTGTTAGGGGATGATCTAATCTCAAACTTTTACATGTCCCTGTCCAGTTTTCCCAGCACCACTTATTGAAGAGGCTGTCCTTTCTCCACTGTACATTCCTGCCTCCTTTATCAAAGATAAGTTGGCCATATGTACGTGGGTTTATCTCTGGGCTTTCTATCCTGATCCACTGATCTATCTTTCTGTTTTTATGCCAGTACCACACTGTCTTCATTACTGTAGCTTTGTAGTATAGTCTGAAGTCAGGGAGCCTGATTCCTCCAGCTCCGTTTTTCGTTCTCAAGATTGCTTTGGCTATTCGGGGTCTTTTGTTTTTCCAAACAAATTTTGAAATTTTTTGTTCTAGTTCTGTGAAAAATGCCAGTGGTAGTTTGATAGGGATTGCATTGAATCTGTAGATTTCTTTGGGTAGTAGAGTCATTTTCACAATATTGATTCTTCCAATCCAGGAGCGTGGTATATCTCTCCATCTATTTGTATCATCTTTAATTTCTTTCATCAGTGTCCTATAATTTTCTGCATACAGGTCTTTTGTCTCCTTAGGTAGGTTTATTCCTAGATATTTTATTCTTTTTGTTGCAATGGTAAATGGGAGTGTTTTCTTGATTTCATTTTCAGATTTTTCATCATTAGTGTACAGGAATGCCAGAGATTTCTGTACATTAATTTTGTATCCTGCTACTTTACCAAATTCATTGATTAGCTCTAGTAGTTTTCTGGTAGCATCTTTAGGATTCTCTATGTATAGTATCATGTCATCTGCAAACAGTGACAGCTTTACTTCTTCTTTTCCAATTTGGATTCCTTTTATTTCCTTTTCTTCTCTGATTGCTCTGGCTAAAACTTCCAAAACTATGTTGAATAAGAGTGGTGAGAGTGGGCAACCTTGTCTTGTTCCTGATCTTAGTGGAAATGGTTTCAGTTTTTCACCATTGAGGACAATGTTGGCTGTGGGTTTGTCATATATGGCCTTTATTATGTTGAGGAAAGATCCCTCTATGCCTACTTTCTGCAGGGTTTTTATCATAAATGGGTGTTGAATTTTGTCGAAAGCTTTCTCTGCATCTATTGAGATGATCATATGGTTTTTCTCCTTCAACTTGTTAATATGGTGTATCACATTGATTGATTTGCGTATATTGAAGAACCCTTGCATTCCTGGAATAAACCCCACTTGATCATGGTGTATGATCCTTTTAATGTGCTGTTGGATTCTGTTTGCTAGTATTTTGTTGAGGATTTTTGCATCTATGTTCATCAGTGATATTGGCCTGTAGTTTTCTTTTGGTATCAAGGTGATGGTGGCCTCGTAGAATGAGTTTGGGAGTGTTCCTTCCTCTGATATTGTTTGGAAGAGTTTGAGAAGGATGGGTGTTAGCTCTTCTCTAAATGTTTGATAGAATTCGCCTGTGAAGCCATCGGGTCCTGGGCTTTTGTTTGATGGAAGATTTTTAATCACAGTTTCAATTTCAGTGCTTGTGATTGGTCTATTCATATTTTCTATTTCTTCCTGAGTTAGTCTTGGCAGGTTGTGCATTTCTAAGAATTTGTCCATTTCTTCCAGGTTGTCCATTTTATTGGCATAGAGTTGCTTATAGTAATCTCTCATGATCTTTTGTATTTCTGCAGTGTCAGTTGTTACTTCTCCTTTTTCATTTCTAATTCTATTGATTTGAGTCTTCTCCCTTCTTTTCTTGATGAGTCTGGCTAATGGTTTGTCAATTTTGTTTATCTTCTCAAAGAACCAGCTTTTAGTTTTGTTGATCTTTGCTATCGTTTCCTTCATTTCTTTTTCATTTATTTCTGATCTGATCTTTATGATTTCTTTCCTTCTGCTAACTTTGGGGGTTTTTTGTTCTTCTTTCTCTAATTGCTTTAGGTGCAGGGTCAGGTTGTTTACTCGAAATGTTTCCTGTTTCTTAAGGTGAGATTGTATTGCTATAAACTTCCCCCTTAGAACTGCTTTTGCTGTGTCCCATAGGTTTTGGGTCGTCGTGTCTCCATTGTCATTTGTTTCTAGGTATGTTTTAATTTCCTCTTTGATTTCTTCAGTGATCACTTCGTTATTGAGTAGTGTATTGTTTAGCCTCCATGTGTTTGTATTTTTTACAGATCTTTTCCTGTAATTGATGTCTAGTCTCATAGCGTTGTGGTCGGAAAAGATGCTTGATACAATTTCAATTTTCTTAAATTTACCAAGGCTTGATTTGTGACCCAAGATATGATCTATCCTGGAGAATGTTCCATGAGCACTTGAGAAAAATGTGTATTCTGTTGTTTTTGGATGGAATGTCCTATAAATATCAACTAAGTCCATCTTGTTTAATGTATCATTTAAAGCTTGTGTTTCCTTATTTATTTTCATTTTGGATGATCTGTCCATTGGTGAAAATGGGGTGTTAAAGTCCCCTAGTATGATTGTGTTACTCTCGATTTCCCCTTTTATGGCTGTTAGTATTTGCCTTATGTATTGAGGTGCTCCTATGTTCGGTGCATAAATATTTACAATTGTTATATCTTCTTCTTGGATCGATCCCTTTATCATTATGTAGTGTCCTTCTTTGTCTCTTCTAATAGTCTTTATTTTAAAGTCTATTTTGTCTGATATAAGAATTGCTACTCCAGCTTTCTTTTGATTTCCATTTGCATGGAATATCTTTTTCCATCCCCTTACTTTCAATCTGTATGTGTCTATAGGTCTGAAGTGGGTCTCTTGTAGACAGCATATATATGGGTCTTGCTTTTGTATCCATTCAGCCACTCTGTGTCTTTTGGTGGGAGCATTTAGTCCATTTACATTTAAGGTAATTATTGATATGTATGTTCCTATTCCCATTTCCTTAATTGCTTTGGGTTCGTTATTGTAGGTATATTCCTTCTGTTGTGCTTCTTGCCTAGAGAAGTTCCTTTAGCATTTGTTGTAAAGCTGGTTTGGTGGTGCTGAACTCTCTCAGCTTTTGCTTGTCTGTAAAGGTTTTAATTTCTCCATCAAATCTGAATGAGATCCTTGCTGGGTAGAGTAATCTTGGTTGCAGGTTTCTCTCCTTCATCACTTTAATTATGTCCTGCCACTCCCTTCTGGCTTGTAGAGTTTCTGCTGAGAGATCAGCTGTTAACCTGATGGGGATTCCCTTGTGTGTTATTTGTTGTTTTTCCCTTGCTGCTTTTAATATGATTTCTTTGTGTTTAATTTTTGACAGTTTGATTAATATGTGTCTTGGCGTATGTCTCCTTGGATTTATTCTCTATGGGACTCTCTGTGCCTCCTGGACTTGATTAACTATTTCCTTTCCCATATTGGGGAAGTTTTCAACTATAATCTCTTCAAATATTTTCTCAGTCCCTTTCTTTTTCTCTTCTTCTTCTGGAACCCCTATAATTGGAATGTTGGTGCGTTTAATGTTGTCCCAGAGGTCTCTGAGACTGTCCTCTATTCTTTTCATTCTTTTTTCTTTATTTTGCTCTGCATCAGTCATTTCCACTATTTTATCTTCCACCTCACTTATCCGTTCTTCTGCCTCAGTTATTCTGCTATTGATCCCATCTAGAGTATTTTTCATTTCATTTATTGTGTTTTTAATCGATGCTTGATTCATCTTTAGTTCTTCTAGGTCCTTGTTAACTGTTTCTTGCATTTTGTCTATTCTATTTCCAAGATTTTGGATCTTGGAAATAGAATCTTGGATCAGCTTTACTATCATTATTCTGAATTCTTTTTCAGGTAGACTGCCTATTACCTCTTCATTTGTTAGGTCTGGTAGGTTTTTATCTTGCTCCTTCACCTGCTGTGTGTTTTTCTGTCTTCTCATTTTGCTTATGTTACTGTGTTTGGGGTCTCCTTTTTGCAGGCTGCAGATTCGTAGTTCCCGTTGTTTTTGGTGTCTGACCCCAGTGGCTAAGGTTGTTTCAGTAGGTTGTGTAGGCTTCCTGGTGGGGGGGACTAGTGCCTGTGTTCTGGTGGTTGAGGCTCGATCTTGTCTTTCTGGTGGACAGGTCCACGTCTGGTGGTGTGTTTTGGGGTGCCTATGGCCTTATTATGTTTTTAGGTAGCCTCTCTGCTAATGGGTGGGGTTGTGTTCCTGCCTTGCTAGTTGCTTGGCATAGGGTGACCAGCACTGTAGCTTGCTGGTCGTTGACTGAAGCTGGGTGCTGGTGTTGAGATGGAGATCTCTGGGAGATTTTCGCTGCTTGATATTATGTGGAGCTGGGAGGTCTCTTGTGGACCCGTGTCCTGAAGTTGGCTCTCCCACTTCAGAGGCACAGCACTGACTCCTGGCTGCAGCACCAAGAGCCTTTCATCCACCCGGCTCAGAATAACAGGGAGAAAAAGTAGAAAGAAAGAATTAGTAGAAGAAAGAAAGAGAGAGGGAAAGAAAGGAAGAAGGGAAGGAAGGGAAGAAAGAAAGAAAGAAAGGAGGGAGGGAGGGAGGAAGGATGGAAAGAGAGAAGGAAAGAAAGGAGGGAGGGAGGGAGGAATAAAAGCAAAAGGAAGAGTGAATGGAAGAAGGGAGGGAGGGAGGGAGGAAGGAAAGAAAGAAAGAAAGACAGGAGGGAGGGAGGGAGGAAGGAAAGAAAAAGAAAGTGGAAAGAAGAAGGGTGGGAGGTAGGGAGGAAAGAAAAAGAAGGAAAGGAGGAGTGGAGGGAGGGAGCGAGGAAGGGAAGGTAGGAAAAAAAGAAAGAGCAGGTAAAGTAAAATAGAATAAAGTATGAAATATAGTAGCGTTATTAAAATTAGAAAGTAATTATTGAAAAAAAAAAACAAAACGGACCGATAGAACCCTGGGACATATGGTGGAAGCAAAGCTATACAGAGAGAATCTTACACAGAAGATTACACATACACATTCACAAAAAGAGAGCAGGGGGAAAAATCAAAAATCTTGCTCTCCAAGTCCACCTCCTCAATTTGGGATAATTCGTTGTAAAAAGTGGAAAGGGGCGAGAAGTCTGAAATCTTGCTCTCTAAGTCCACCTCCTTAATTTGGAATAATTCGTTGTATAAAGAGGAAAAGGGGGGACAGTCTTAAATCTTGTCCTAAAAGTCCACTTCCTCAATTTGGGATGATTCGCTGTTCATTCATGCACTCCACAGACGCAGGGCACATCAAATGGACCGTGGAGCTTTAATCCGCTGCCTCCGAGGCTGCACAGAGAGATTTCCCTGTCTCTGCTCTCACAGCTCCCGGGTCTCAGCCTTGGACCTGGCCCCGCCTCTGCGCGTAGGTCGCCAGAGGGCGTCCGTTCTTCGCTCAGACAGGACCGGTTTAAAGGAGCCGCTGATTCGGGGGCTCTGGCTCACTCAGGCAGAGGGGAGGGAGAGGCGCGGTGTGGGGCTGACCTGCGGCGGCAGAGGCTGGCGTGACGTTGCAACGGCCCGTGGCGCTCCGTGCGCTTTCCCGGGAAAGCCGTCCCCGGGTCTCGGGACCCTGGCAGTGGCGGGGTGCACAGGCCCCCCGGAAGGCGGGGCGGACAGTGACCCGCGCTCGCACACAGGCCCCGCGGCGGCGGCGGCGGCGGCGGGCGTCGGCGGCGGCGGTGGGCCGCGGCGGCGGCGGGCGGCGGCGGCGCCGGTGGCCCACGCCCGTCTCCGAGGTCCGCGCTTTACCCACGGCTCACGCCTGTCTCCAGTGCTTCCCCAAGCAGCCCTCTTAATGCCCTCTCCTCGCGCACCAGGAAACAAAAGGGAAAAAAGTCTCTTGCCTCTTCAGCAGCTCCAGACCCTTTCCTCGGACTCCCTCCGGGCTAGCCGTGGTTCACTAACCCCCTCAGGCTCTCTTCCTGCCGCCAGCCCCAGTCCTCTCCCTGCGCTCTGACTGAAAGCCGATACCCGAGCCTCAGCTCCCAGCCCCCCCGCCACGGCGGCCGAGCAGACAAGCCTCTCGGGCTGGTGAGTGCCTGAGGGCACCGATCCTCTGTGCCGGAATCTCTCCGCTTTGCCCTCCACACCCCTGTTGCTGTGCTCTCCTCCGCTACTCCTAAGCTTTCCCCCTCCGCCACCTGCAGTCTCCGCCCGCGAAGGGGCTTGTAGTGTGTAGAAACCTTCCCTCCTTCACGGCTCCTTCCCACTGGTGCAGGTCCCGTCCCTATCCTATTGTCTCTGTTTATTCTTTTTTTTTCTTTTGCCCTACCCAGGTATGTGGGGAGTTTCTTGCCTTTTGGGGGGTCTGAGGTCTTCTGTCAGCGTCCAGTAGGTGTTCTGTAGGAGTTGTTCCACGTGTAGATGAATTTCTGATGTATCTGTGGGGAGGAAGGTGATCTCCGCATCTTACTCTTCCACCATCTTCCTCCGGGCCATAAATTATTTTCTTAATGAGAGAGTAAATTGTGCGCCTGAGATTCAACTTCGGAAATAAACTGTTTACTCTGAAGAGCCAAACTTGTCCTTGGAAACACACTTTCTAGACAACAGCAGTTGGACCCATCCTGTGCAGAGTCCAGTTCATTCTGAAAGTTCTATTGTGACCTGTCACTATGGTAATATGATAATGCACATCTTGGCATTCCATTCCAACTGGCATTCTGTGAACTGAGAGGTTCACATACGGTGACAGATGAGAAGCTCTCACTCTCACCCCTTGAGACTTTGAAAATGGACAATCTGAATTGTTCTGGAGGTAGGTTCATATTCATCCTCTGAAGGCTGTTCCTTCAAATGGGCTGGTTAACTTTTACTGATATATGTTCCTCATCTTTTTTGTTTTCTTTTTTGATTTCTACCCCATTTATCTACAGTTATAAATATATTTTATAGTTTGTTATATTACTTAAGTTATATTTTTGATTCTTCTATCAAGCCAGCTGCCTTAAATATTTTCCTAAATTTAGAAAAACATACTATCTCCAAATGCCAATTTTGTACACACTCTACCAGAGAACAGATAAAGGGAACTCACTCATTATGCTTTTACTGAAGCAGGAGAATCTTCATATCTCCTCAGCAATGGTCATTATAGGAGGAAAGGGGAATTACAGCTCAGCTCTTCTAAATGTAGCTGTCAATCTGAAACCAAATATTCAAGGTCTAAATCCAGAGAGTTTTATAAAGGAAAGAACCTGGGATTCACTGGTTGGATTTCCATGGGTTGCTGTGGACAAGATCACTGGCTGTTTGGCGGCTGCCAGGGAGTTTGGTGAGAAGGGCCAGTGCCATCACATTAGTGGAATGAACATTTGGTCACTGAGGGAAGGAGGGTCTGTCTGGTGATTCTCAAGGAGAATCCTGGGGTGGGGTCTCCAGCCTCTGAGTATGGAGATGACTTTCAAAAAGAATGTGGGATTCTATTGCCTTCCACTACAGGGTCTAGAAAATGATGAGTTTATAGAGCCGGAATATTAGTGAGGAAAGACTTGAACGCTTGCCAATTCTTAGCAAGCCCTTGGTCAAGGCTGCTCGAATGGGTGCTCAGATCAATTGTCAGTGAGACTTTGAGCATCACAGACTTAACTAAGCCACCAAAGCCCAGCAGAGGTGGCCACCTCCCCATTTAATTCATGGTAACTATTCATCCAAACTTGATCAGTTGAAGGGAAGCTGATTCTTGGTAGAGCCATCATGTGGCCTTTTGCTTAGAGGTTTTGAGCTCTGAGGCAACCTAGGAATATAACAGACCACTGGTCACTCAGCATGGTGAGCTGGTCATTGTGAAGGATGCTTGTGAGATAGTTGACGGTATGAAGAGGCTGGGGAGAACGGACACAGTTGGAATTCCTGTGGTCCTTCAGGGGAGCTTTGTTCGTAAGAAACTGATGTATTTTGAATGAGGGATTGAAATATAGAGACGAAAAGTAGGGTAAGGATTTGGGTTCTTTTCTAGGCTCAGGCAGCTCCTCCAGGGCATCAGCTCTCACCCACAGAAAACTTGGGGCAGGAGAATTTGAGAGAGAGAGTGAGGGGAACTCCTGGCTCAGGGGTCCAGGGGTCTGTCCTGTCCCAGATCCATCATTCATCATGGTTGTGATTCTTGGACAGTCACTTATCTCTAAATTTCCACACCCTCCACCATAACATACGGGTTACAGCCCCCACTTTGCCCTCCCCTTCACCCCCAACAGGGCTGGGTGTCAGACATGATAGTGGATATTCTCCATGAGCTGTAAAGCATTGTTCCCATGAAAAAGTTGAAGAGTAAGCTTGAATCACCCCTTTACTTGGAGCCGTCAAATCCCTTCTCTGCTTTCAACAGCTACGAAATGTCCAGCTTCTTCTTGCCATCATTCAGGATTGAACACTTATAGAGCATTTGTGAAGCACCGGTCCTTTATTTTTCAAACATTTTACCTATATTCAATCATTTTTGGACACATGACATAATGCTAAACTTAGGCCATATTAACATTCCTACATCTCAGAACAGGGAACTGAGGCAAGGAGGGATCTACATATCTTTCCCAAGTACATGCTTCTTCTAAACGGGATTTGAATCCAGTCCATCAGTCACGGTCCCAATGGTTTGCTGACTTTCTAGACACTCTCGTTAAATAAAGATATTTGCCCACAAAACCTGTCTGTTGGGTGTTTTCACTGCATACCAAACTGCAAGATCTTCCTAAGTCCAACTTTGATTCAGGAGGCTCTGCTGGGCAGCTGGTGAGGAAAGGGACCAAAGGATTGAACTGTGAATAAATTATTGCTAATTTCCCCATGGTCTTCTGCCAGCAAGATGTCAATAGTTGTCTCTATTGTAATGCATTTCCCAGGATGCTGCTCCCAGAATGCGAGAAGAAGAAACACTCATGAGAGGTCAAGAATATCAACCCCAGGCTGGCAGAAACAGATCGGCATCCGGCCACATTTTAGGATGCACCCTATAAATGACCCAGCTGAAGGTACTGTGGAAAATGTCTCATTCGGTGCACTCAAGAATAATTATTCTAGTTGATTCAGTGCCTCATATTGAAGAAAAAGCTATGAAATATTAAGCAGTATTCTTCTTTTATTCCATGTGTTCAAATTGAAACTTACTAAGCCAGCTGGTACTGTTTTAACCATGGAAGTAAACATGTATTTATTTATTTATATATTTATTTATTTATTGAATTTTATTTTTTTTAATTAATTTCTGCTTTATAACAAAGTGAATCAGTCATACATATACATCTGTTCCCACATCCCTTCCCTCATGCATCTCCCTCCCTCCCACCCTCCCCATCCCACCCCTCCGGGCGGTCACAAAGCACCGAGCTGATCTCCCTGTGCTCTACGGCATGCATTTAAAATTCAACATTTGGTTCATGTTTAAGAGGGAAGATGGTCTCTAGTTATGGTTTAGACATTAGCTGATTTTTGAACGTTAGCAACAACACATCCCTCCCTGAAACCATGTTTTGAGATTTCTTTAAATTATTAGACATTATTTAGAACAGGATTATATTGACCTAAAAGTTGTACATGCAATACAGAAAATACCTGTATCCTATCACTCCAGTTTCAGCTATTAATAATATATAGCATAGGTGAAGTACATTTGTTACAATTAGTGAAACAATGTAAGTATATTTTTACTAATGAAAAGTCCCTAGTTCACCTCAGAGTCACACCTTGTGTTGTTATATTCAATGATATTTGAAATATGTACAATATTATTTGTCACCATTATGGTGCCATAGAGAAATGTGTACACTAATGTTCATAGTAGCATTATTCTTAGTAGCGAAAAGATAGAAACAATCCAAAGTCCATGAGGTGATGAATGGATAAATAAAATGTGATATATACACAGAATGGAATAATTTTCAACCATAAAAAGGAATTAAAGATTGACTTATGCTACAAAATGAATGATCCAAATAATATAAAAATATATTATTGTTAGTGAAATAAGGCAGGCGCAGAAAGACAAATATTATATGATTCCACTTGTATGAGGTACCTAGTGTAGGCAAACTCACAGACACCGGAAGTAGAAATTACCAAGGTCAGGAGGCAGGAGTAAGGTGGATTATGATTTAATGGGTACAGAGGTTACGTTGAAATGATGAAAAAGATTAAGATGTAGATTGTGTTGATGGGTACACAGCATTGTGAAAGTAAGAAATGCTAGTGAACTGTCTACTTAAAAATTATGAAAAGCATAAATATGTATATTTCATCACAATAAAATAAGTCAAAAATCCAACAGAATGGACGATGAATGAAGGAGCAACATATTTGATTAGAAGGAAGCTGAAAGAGTCTTGTAACATTTCAAGAAGAAGGGGGATTTGGAGGGACTTTGAAATGGGCAGAGGGGCCGTGGGACTCTATACTGAAACATAGTGCAATGTTAGTGTTTAAGCTTTTTCAGACTGACACTTTCAAATTGATTAGGTTCCCTACAGCTAGAAAGCTAAAGGTTCTCTTCCTCATTTCTGAAATGTTCCTCCCCTTTGCCTTCCTCCACCCACCAGGGAGGTTTGTCCAACAGCACCTCAGTCCACACTCAGTAACCACCTGCATCCATACACTGCCACCCTGTGTCCACATTAACGAGGCTCTCTGAGTAATTCCTGAGCAGCATCACCAGTGTCCTGACACTTACTCTGTGTCCTCCTAGAGCCTCCTGAGGACCTGTTGGAGAAACTGCCCCATGTGAGGACAATTAAAGTGGCTCCTGCTACCTCCAGGGTAAGCTCCCCTTATTTATCAGAGATTAAAAGTTTGCTTCATTTCTTTCTTTTCCAATTGATTTCAGATATGAAGATCTACAATGTTCAAGACAGCTGATGTATACAATTTTGCTTGGTTGGATGAATGCTGATTGAAGGTCTTTCCCAACAGATAACTCATTCAAAAGGCCATTTAAAAAATGGCAACATGAGTTAGAAACTGTAGAGTCAGACACACTTTCCTCAGCAGAAAATTTCCCTCCTTGAAATAGACTTTTGTATTTGCTCCTCAAAGTGGACCTGAGAGATCTTCCAGGCAAAGCTCCAGCCTTTCCCACAGCTGTCTTCTCTGGTTTCTTTTGGGGCCATTGACTCAACAACAGTTTCCCATTTGGTTTTCTGAGGACAAAAAAAGAGATGAAATACCTGTGTCCACAGAGCACAGGATGCTGAGATCCTTACACTGTTTTCTCTTCTCTAATCACAGGTGGATTGGACAGCAAACAAAACCGGTATGTATTCAGAGTTCACCCCTGTGCTGAGGAACAATCTAGATGATGAAGAAGGTGGGACTCTCTTGCTGGCTTTGCTTGGAGAGACACCCTGATTCAGGGTCCCTACAGGGATGAGGGCTGGGGGTGTAGAGCCAGAGAGTGATTTCCCAGTAAAGAGCCATGCCCAAGTTCTATGGTCCTGGAAGTAACTGCATCATTTAGATGATGTGGGTTTGTGTGTATCAGGGTTGGGGTGGGGTCCATGTGTGAGCCTATGTGGTGTGATTGTGAACCTGCATGCGTGAGCGTGTGTGTGTTTCCTCAGGAGATATTTCCCTCTTACACAGCACAATTCACCTGTCAACAAAGCTCATCACCACTGCACACTGTGTGTACACTACCTTGTTCTTCCCTCAACACAGCTGTTGCCCAGATTTGGTTAATATTCCTTTTCCTCAGAAGGAGATGGTGCAGAGATAAATGTTCTCAGCTCTTGACCTCCTAAGTGGAAAAGCCAAACTGAGAACCCAGGGGTGGGTCCCAATGTGGGTGCTCTGGATCCCTGACCTGCACTTACCACTCAGCCAAGGGATCCTCAGTCATGGAGCAAGGGAGTCCCTGCATCCGTATCCTTGGCTGGAAGTCCTAGCATCTCCAAAGGTCCAGACCTTGCCCATCAGGTGGCCTTAGTGGTCACAGAATGCAGGGCAGCTATGGGTGGGCTTATCAGTTGACTTTGGCACAGTCATTAAGGTGAAATTCACCTCAGGACCTGCATTCTCCTGGTCAGCTCACAGATTCTGAGAGGTGTGAGACCCCATGTATACAGTACAGGTCATATCTGTCAGTGCTGGTGTCATTGCTTAAACAAGGCCGAAAGCAGATAAGAATCAGGGAGCTATTTTATTGTATTGGATAACATTACCATAAGCCTTAGAATTGGTCAATTCCTGTAGCCCACACCCAAGGACTCAAAGTGGAACCTGACTGTTAGCCTGTACACTTCTCCTGCGCAGCTGGGTTAGAGACAGGCTGTGCTCAGTCCGGGCTCCCTCTTCATAACGAAGTGTCCCACTTATGGAACAGCTCCCCAGAGTATGGACAGCCCCTGACTCAATGGGCATACGTACATTGTATAGAAAACAAAGACTGGGAGAAAAATATGATACGATTGATAGTGGCTGTATCTAAAGGGTAGGATTCCAGTTTTGTCAAATCTTGTGTATTTGATTTTCTTTAAGACAAGTGATTAGTGAATAAATGTAGCATATTTTGTCTAGGATTGAATTCAGTCCTTTAATGGAGGTTGCTGTTAATCAAGTATAAAATATCATACAACAGAAGACATGATAAATGCAGTAGCTGGCATTGTGGATGCTGGGGAAAGAGTGATCTGGGAAAAATCAAGAGACAGTGGCAATTTAGCAGAAGCTCAAAAGAGGCAGGATGGGTCATGGGTCTGTGTCATTGAAACAGAGCATGCATTTTAGTGTTTACCATTTTTTAGATCGACCCTTCCCTTCTGATGAGGCTCCCCTTAGCTAGAAAGCCAAAGCTCGGTTTTCATTTCCTTCCTCTTGTCCTTTGCCTTCCTTCATCCCCCAAAGAGGATGGCCCAACACCAGCTCAGCCCACACTTACTAACCTCCCACATCCATACACACCACCCCATGTCCTCATCGAGAAGAAAGCCCCTGAGTAATTCCTGAGCCGCATCACCAGTGTCCTGACAGTTACTCTGTGTCCCTCCAGCTCTCCCTGAGGTTTCGGTGGACGACCTGCACCGTGCTAGGACAGAAGAAAAGCCCCCGTGGATCCCCAAGGCAAGCTGGAATTTTTCTGGTCTGAGATAGAAATATTGCTTTATTTCTCTTTCAATAGAATTAAGTTATGTATATTTGAGGGTATTCCTTCCAGACACATACAATTCCCTTGGTTGGGAGAATGTGGAGTGAGAGTCTATGACCAACTCATGGTGCCTGATTCCACAGGACATTAAAATTGACAGCATCCATTACAGCCTGTAGAGTATGGAGCTCTCTCTCCTGCAGCGATTTTTCCTCTAGGCAAAGAATTCTGTAATTTCCAACCTAAATGGACTTGGAAGTTCCATCCTCCCAGCAAAGTTCTTGCGTTTCAGCCTGAGTAGGTTTGCTCTGATAACCCTTGCTGGGTTCCCTGGACCACTGTTTCTTATGAGGTTTTCTACTGTCAGCAAATGAACAAAAGACCTGAGCATCACTGTGATCTTATCCTCATAGTGTTTTCTCTTCTGTAATTGCAGGTGGCCTTCCCAGAACGTGAAAACGGTATGTATTCTGGAATCAGTCACTTGGGGAGGAAGAACTTGGAAGATGAGAAAGTGGGACATTCTTGCTGGTTTTAGTGTAGAGGGCCAACTGATTCCAAATTTGTGCTGGGAATGAGAGTAGGGGTCCTGGTGATAGAAAGTGATTTACAAGTAATGTGACCAATTACTATAGTCCCAGGAAGAAGCTGTATTACGGTTAGGTGGTGTAGGTTTGTGTGCATGAGACTGGGTGTGTCTGTATGTGAAATGAGTGGGATGACTCTGTGTGTGTATGTGAACTTTTTGTGTTGTGTTTCCCTTGATTTATGTTCCCCTAAACATCACTGTTACTGGTGCCAACTTTCTAGAAAATATTCCCATCACCACTGCATCATGAATGGGTATGGATATAAAAGTAAATAAACTGTACACTTTCAGTGTGTGCATTGATTTTATACCAAGTGAGCCTCATTTAACCTGGAAAACAAATCCTATCACCACCCAGGCAAATGTTTACTGGATTATTATTATTATTATTATTATTATTATTTGGCTGTGTTGGGTCTTCGTTGCAGTGCGCGGGCTTCTCATTTCGGTGGCTTCTGTTGTTCCAGAGCATGGGCTCTAGGTGCATGGGCTTCAATAGTTGTGGCACGTGGGCTCAGTAGTTGTGACTTGCGGGCTCTAGAGCACAGGCTTAGTAGTTGTGGTGCACGGACTTAGTTGCTCCATGGCTGGATTCTTAATGAACAAAACTGGGTTTCAGCATCCCTACTACTGGGTCAATTACAACTTCATTTAATAAGAAATCTCATCTCTTAGTAGGTCTCATAGCATTCTGAATGGTTATGATACATCTCTCTGCCACTTCCCTCATTTTAACTGTTTCCTATTAGAGCCTCGGGATGAGTCCTCCCCCCTTCCCTGAAGCACCTAGTGCTAGGCAGGCCTCCTTCCTTTTGCAGGGAGCCCATGCTTGTACCCACATGCCACACCCAGTTCTGGAGGAGTCCGAGAAAGAAGGAGCCTCCAGGAGTAGATGGAGGAAATTCACTCCACCTTTCTCCTTTGAGGCTAATATTCACTATCGGATTCTGTGCTAAGGAAACGAAATGTCCTTCTCCTGTGGAAAGTCTTTCTTCCATCACTTGTGCCGGCCCTGTTTCTGTGTGCTGGGCAAGAAACACTGCATACAGTGAAGACAGAACCAAGAGATGTACCCCAGGGATTGAGCTCAGGGTAGGCACTGGCTCTGTCTGTCCTGTCCGTGATCCATCATTCGTCATGGTTGTGACTCTTGGACAGTCACTTATCTCTCTCAATTTCCACACCCTCCACCATAACATATGGGTTACAGCCCCCACTTTGCCCTCCCCTTCACCCCCAACAGGGCTGGGTGTCAGACATGATAATGGATATTCTCCATGAGCTGTAAAGCATTGTTCCCATGAAAAAGCTGAAGAGTAAGCTTGAATCCCTCTTTACTTGGAGCCGTCAAATCCCTTCTCTCCTTTCAACAGCTACGAAATATCCAGCTGCTTCTTGCCATCATTCAGGATTGAACACTTATAGAGCATTTGTGAAGCACCGGTCCTTTATTTTTCAAACATTTTACCTATATTCAATCATTTTTGGACACATGACATAATGCTAAACTTAGGCCATATTAACATTTCTGCATCTCAGAACAGGGAACTGAGGCAAGGAGGGATCTACATATCTTTCCCAAGTACATGCTTCTTCTAAACGGGATTTGAATCCAGTCCATCAGTCACGGTCCCAATGGTTTGCTGACTTTCTAGACATTCTCAGTTAAATAAAGATATTTGCCCACAAAACCTGTCTGTTGGGTGTTTTCACTGCATACCAAACTGCAAGATCTTCCTAAGTCCAACTTTGATTCAGGAGGCTCTGCTGGGCCGCTGGTGAGGAAAGGGACCAAAGGATTGAACTGTGAATAAATTATTGCTAATTTCCCCATGGTCTTCTGCCAGCAAGATGTCAATAGTTGTCTCTATTGTAATGCATTTCCCAGGATGCTGCTCCCAGAATGCGAGAAGAAGAAACACTCATGAGAGGTCAAGAATATCAACCCCAGGCTGGCAGAAACAGATCGGCATCCGGCCACATTTTAGGATGCACCCTATAAATGACCCAGCTGAAGGTACTGTGGAAAATGTCTCATTCGGTTCACTCAAGAATAATTATTCTAGTTGATTCAGTGCCTCATATTGAAGAAAAAGCTATGAAATATTAAGCAGTATTCTTCTTTTATTCCATGTGTTCAAATTGAAACTTACTAAGCCAGCTGGTACTGTTTTAACCATGGAAGTAAACACGCATGTAAAATTCAACATTTGGTTCATGTTTAAGAGGGAAGATGGTCTCCAGTTATGGTTTAGACATTAGCTGATTTTTGAACGTTAGCAACAACACATCCCTCCCTGAAACCATGTTTTGAGATTTCTTTAAATTATTAGACATTATTTAGAACAGGATTATATTGACCTAAAAGTTGTACATGCAATACAGAAAATACCTGTATCCTATCACTCCAGTTTCAGCTATTAATAATATATAGCATAGGTGAAGTACATTTGTTACAATTAGTGAAACAATGTAAGTATATTTTTACTAATGAAAAGTCCCTAGTTCACCTCAGAGTCACACCTTGTGTTGTTATATTCAATGATATTTGAAATATGTACAGTATTATTTGTCACCATTATGGTGCCATAGAGAAATGTGTACACTAATGTTCATAGTAGCATTATTCTTAGTAGCGAAAAGATAGAAACAATCCAAAGTCCATGAGGTGATGAATGGATAAATAAAATGTGATATATACACAGAATGGAATAATTTTCAACCATAAAAAGGAATTAAAGATTGACTTATGCTACAAAATGAATGATCCAAATAATATAAAAAATATATTATTGTTAGTGAAATAAGGCAGGCGCAGAAAGACAAATATTATATGATTCCACTTGTATGAGGTACCTAGTGTAGGCAAACTCACAGACACCGGAAGTAGAAATTACCAAGGTCAGGAGGCAGGAGTAAGGTGGATTATGATTTAATGGGTACAGAGGTTACGTTGAAATGATGAAAAAGATTAAGATGTAGATGGTGTTGATGGGTACACAGCATTGTGAAAGTAAGAAATGCTAGTGAACTGTCTACTTAAAAATTATGAAAAGCATAAATATGTATATTTCATCACAATAAAATAAGTCAAAAATCCAACAGAATGGACGATGAATGAAGGAGCAACATATTTGATTAGAAGGAAGCTGAAAGAGTCTTGTAACATTTCAAGAAGAAGGGGGATTTGGAGGGACTTTGAAATGGGCAGAGGGGCCGTGGGACTCTATACTGAAACATAGTGCAATGTTAGTGTTTAAGCTTTTTCAGACTGACACTTTCAAATTGATTAGGTTCCCTACAGCTAGAAAGCTAAAGGTTCTCTTCCTCATTTCTGAAATGTTCCTCCCCTTTGCCTTCCTCCACCCACCAGGGAGGTTTGTCCAACAGCACCTCAGTCCACACTCAGTAACCACCTGCATCCATACACTGCCACCCTGTGTCCACATTAACGAGGCTCTCTGAGTAATTCCTGAGCAGCATCACCAGTGTCCTGACACTTACTCTGTGTCCTCCTAGAGCCCCCTGAGGACCTGTTGGAGAAACTGCCCCATGTGAGGACAATTAAAGTGGCTCCTGCTACCTCCAGGGTAAGCTCCCCTTATTTATCAGAGATTAAAAGTTTGCTTCATTTCTTTCTTTTCCAATTGATTTCAGATATGAAGATCTACAATGTTCAAGACAGCTGATGTATACAATTTTGCTTGGTTGGATGAATGCTGATTGAAGGTCTTTCCCAACAGATAACTCATTCAAAAGGCCATTTAAAAAATGGCAACATGAGTTAGAAACTGTAGAGTCAGACACACTTTCCTCAGCAGAAAATTTCCCTCCTTGAAATAGACTTTTGTATTTGCTCCTCAAAGTGGACCTGAGAGATCTTCCAGGCAAAGCTCCAGCCTTTCCCACAGCTGTCTTCTCTGGTTTCTTTTGGGGCCATTGACTCAACAACAGTTTCCCATTTGGTTTTCTGAGGACAAAAAAAGAGATGAAATACCTGTGTCCACAGAGCACAGGATGCTGAGATCCTTACACTGTTTTCTCTTCTCTAATCACAGGTGGATTGGACAGCAAACAAAACCGGTATGTATTCAGAGTTCACCCCTGTGCTGAGGAACAATCTAGATGATGAAGAAGGTGGGACTCTCTTGCTGGCTTTGCTTGGAGAGACACCCTGATTCAGGGTCCCTACAGGGATGAGGGCTGGGGGTGTAGAGCCAGAGAGTGATTTCCCAGTAAAGAGCCATGCCCAAGTTCTATGGTCCTGGAAGTAACTGCATCATTTAGATGATGTGGGTTTGTGTGTATCAGGGTTGGGGTGGGGTCCATGTGTGAGCCTATGTGGTGTGATTGTGAACCTGCATGCGTGAGCGTGTGTGTGTTTCCTCAGGAGATATTTCCCTCTTACACAGCACAATTCACCTGTCAACAAAGCTCATCACCACTGCACACTGTGTGTACACTACCTTGTTCTTCCCTCAACACAGCTGTTGCCCAGATTTGGTTAATATTCCTTTTCCTCAGAAGGAGATGGTGCAGAGATAAATGTTCTCAGCTCTTGACCTCCTAAGTGGAAAAGCCAAACTGAGAACCCAGGGGTGGGTCCCAATGTGGGTGCTCTGGATCCCTGACCTGCACTTACCACTCAGCCAAGGGATCCTCAGTCATGGAGCAAGGGAGTCCCTGCATCCGTATCCTTGGCTGGAAGTCCTAGCATCTCCAAAGGTCCAGACCTTGCCCATCAGGTGGCCTTAGTGGTCACAGAATGCAGGGCAGCTATGGGTGGGCTTATCAGTTGACTTTGGCACAGTCATTAAGGTGAAATTCACCTCAGGACCTGCATTCTCCTGGTCAGCTCACAGATTCTGAGAGGTGTGAGACCCCATGTATACAGTACAGGTCATATCTGTCAGTGCTGGTGTCATTGCTTAAACAAGGCCGAAAGCAGATAAGAATCAGGGAGCTATTTTATTGTATTGGATAACATTACCATAAGCCTTAGAATTGGTCAATTCCTGTAGCCCACACCCAAGGACTCAAAGTGGAACCTGACTGTTAGCCTGTACACTTCTCCTGCGCAGCTGGGTTAGAGACAGGCTGTGCTCAGTCCGGGCTCCCTCTTCATAACGAAGTGTCCCACTTATGGAACAGCTCCCCAGAGTATGGACAGCCCCTGACTCAATGGGCATACGTACATTGTATAGAAAACAAAGACTGGGAGAAAAATATGATACGATTGATAGTGGCTGTATCTAAAGGGTAGGATTCCAGTTTTGTCAAATCTTGTGTATTTGATTTTCTTTAAGACAAGTGATTAGTGAATAAATGTAGCATATTTTGTCTAGGATTGAATTCAGTCCTTTAATGGAGGTTGCTGTTAATCAAGTATAAAATATCATACAACAGAAGACATGATAAATGCAGTAGCTGGCATTGTGGATGCTGGGGAAAGAGTGATCTGGGAAAAATCAAGAGACAGTGGCAATTTAGCAGAAGCTCAAAAGAGGCAGGATGGGTCATGGGTCTGTGTCATTGAAACAGAGCATGCATTTTAGTGTTTACCATTTTTTAGATCGACCCTTCCCTTCTGATGAGGCTCCCCTTAGCTAGAAAGCCAAAGCTCGGTTTTCATTTCCTTCCTCTTGTCCTTTGCCTTCCTTCATCCCCCAAAGAGGATGGCCCAACACCAGCTCAGCCCACACTTACTAACCTCCCACATCCATACACACCACCCCATGTCCTCATCGAGAAGAAAGCCCCTGAGTAATTCCTGAGCCGCATCACCAGTGTCCTGACGGTTACTCTGTGTCCCTCCAGCTCTCCCTGAGGTTTCGGTGGACGACCTGCACCATGCTAGGACAGAAGAAAAGCCCCCGTGGATCCCCAAGGCAAGCTGGAATTTTTCTGGTCTGAGATAGAAATATTGCTTTATTTCTCTTTCAATAGAATTAAGTTATGTATATTTGAGGGTATTCCTTCCAGACACATACAATTCCCTTGGTTGGGAGAATGTGGAGTGAGAGTCTATGACCAACTCATGGTGCCTGATTCCACAGGACATTACAATTGACAGCATCCATTACAGCCTCTAGCGTATGGGGCTCTCTCTCCTGCAGCGATTTTTTCCTCTAGGCAAAGAATTCTGTAATTTCCAACCTAAATGGACTTGGAAGTTCCATCCTCCCAGCAAAGTTCTTGCGTTTCAGCCTGAGTAGGTTTGCTCTGATAACCCTTGCTGGGTTCCCTGGACCACTGTTTCTTATGAGGTTTTCTACTGTCAGCAAATGAACAAAAGACCTGAGCATCACTGTGATCTTATCCTCATAGTGTTTTCTCTTCTGTAATTGCAGGTGGCCTTCCCAGAACGTGAAAACGGTATGTATTCTGGAATCAGTCACTTGGGGAGGAAGAACTTGGAAGATGAGAAAGTGGGACATTCTTGCTGGTTTTAGTGTAGAGGGCCAACTGATTCCAAATTTGTGCTGGGAATGAGAGTAGGGGTCCTGGTGATAGAAAGTGATTTACAAGTAATGTGACCAATTACTATAGTCCCAGGAAGAAGCTGTATTACGGTTAGGTGGTGTAGGTTTGTGTGCATGAGACTGGGTGTGTCTGTATGTGAAATGAGTGGGATGACTCTGTGTGTGTATGTGAACTTTTTGTGTTGTGTTTCCCTTGATTTATGTTCCCCTAAACATCACTGTTACTGGTGCCAACTTTCTAGAAAATATTCCCATCACCACTGCATCATGAATGGGTATGGATATAAAAGTAAATAAACTGTACACTTTCAGTGTGTGCATTGATTTTATACCAAGTGAGCCTCATTTAACCTGGAAAACAAATCCTATCACCACCCAGGCAAATGTTTACTGGATTATTATTATTATTATTATTATTATTATTTGGCTGTGTTGGGTCTTCGTTGCAGTGCGCGGGCTTCTCATTTCGGTGGCTTCTGTTGTTCCAGAGCATGGGCTCTAGGTGCATGGGCTTCAATAGTTGTGGCACGTGGGCTCAGTAGTTGTGACTTGCGGGCTCTAGAGCACAGGCTTAGTAGTTGTGGTGCACGGACTTAGTTGCTCCATGGCTGGATTCTTAATGAACAAAACTGGGTTTCAGCATCCCTACTACTGGGTCAATTACAACTTCATTTAATAAGAAATCTCATCTCTTAGTAGGTCTCATAGCATTCTGAATGGTTATGATACATCTCTCTGCCACTTCCCTCATTTTAACTGTTTCCTATTAGAGCCTCGGGATGAGTCCTCCCCCCTTCCCTGAAGCACCTAGTGCTAGGCAGGCCTCCTTCCTTTTGCAGGGAGCCCATGCTTGTACCCACATGCCACACCCAGTTCTGGAGGAGTCCGAGAAAGAAGGAGCCTCCAGGAGTAGATGGAGGAAATTCACTCCACCTTTCTCCTTTGAGGCTAATATTCACTATCGGATTCTGTGCTAAGGAAACGAAATGTCCTTCTCCTGTGGAAAGTCTTTCTTCCATCACTTGTGCCGGCCCTGTTTCTGTGTGCTGGGCAAGAAACACTGCATACAGTGAAGACAGAACCAAGAGATGTACCCCAGGGATTGAGCTCAGGGTAGGCACTGGCTCTGTCTGTCCTGTCCGTGATCCATCATTCGTCATGGTTGTGACTCTTGGACAGTCACTTATCTCTCTCAATTTCCACACCCTCCACCATAACATATGGGTTACAGCCCCCACTTTGCCCTCCCCTTCACCCCCAACAGGGCTGGGTGTCAGACATGATAATGGATATTCTCCATGAGCTGTAAAGCATTGTTCCCATGAAAAAGCTGAAGAGTAAGCTTGAATCCCTCTTTACTTGGAGCCGTCAAATCCCTTCTCTCCTTTCAACAGCTACGAAATATCCAGCTGCTTCTTGCCATCATTCAGGATTGAACACTTATAGAGCATTTGTGAAGCACCGGTCCTTTATTTTTCAAACATTTTACCTATATTCAATCATTTTTGGACACATGACATAATGCTAAACTTAGGCCATATTAACATTTCTGCATCTCAGAACAGGGAACTGAGGCAAGGAGGGATCTACATATCTTTCCCAAGTACATGCTTCTTCTAAACGGGATTTGAATCCAGTCCATCAGTCACGGTCCCAATGGTTTGCTGACTTTCTAGACATTCTCAGTTAAATAAAGATATTTGCCCACAAAACCTGTCTGTTGGGTGTTTTCACTGCATACCAAACTGCAAGATCTTCCTAAGTCCAACTTTGATTCAGGAGGCTCTGCTGGGCCGCTGGTGAGGAAAGGGACCAAAGGATTGAACTGTGAATAAATTATTGCTAATTTCCCCATGGTCTTCTGCCAGCAAGATGTCAATAGTTGTCTCTATTGTAATGCATTTCCCAGGATGCTGCTCCCAGAATGCGAGAAGAAGAAACACTCATGAGAGGTCAAGAATATCAACCCCAGGCTGGCAGAAACAGATCGGCATCCGGCCACATTTTAGGATGCACCCTATAAATGACCCAGCTGAAGGTACTGTGGAAAATGTCTCATTCGGTTCACTCAAGAATAATTATTCTAGTTGATTCAGTGCCTCATATTGAAGAAAAAGCTATGAAATATTAAGCAGTATTCTTCTTTTATTCCATGTGTTCAAATTGAAACTTACTAAGCCAGCTGGTACTGTTTTAACCATGGAAGTAAACACGCATGTAAAATTCAACATTTGGTTCATGTTTAAGAGGGAAGATGGTCTCTAGTTATGGTTTAGACATTAGCTGATTTTTGAACGTTAGCAACAACACATCCCTCCCTGAAACCATGTTTTGAGATTTCTTTAAATTATTAGACATTATTTAGAACAGGATTATATTGACCTAAAAGTTGTACATGCAATACAGAAAATACCTGTATCCTATCACTCCAGTTTCAGCTATTAATAATATATAGCATAGGTGAAGTACATTTGTTACAATTAGTGAAACAATGTAAGTATATTTTTACTAATGAAAAGTCCCTAGTTCACCTCAGAGTCACACCTTGTGTTGTTATATTCAATGATATTTGAAATATGTACAGTATTATTTGTCACCATTATGGTGCCATAGAGAAATGTGTACACTAATGTTCATAGTAGCATTATTCTTAGTAGCGAAAAGATAGAAACAATCCAAAGTCCATGAGGTGATGAATGGATAAATAAAATGTGATATATACACAGAATGGAATAATTTTCAACCATAAAAAGGAATTAAAGATTGACTTATGCTACAAAATGAATGATCCAAATAATATAAAAAATATATTATTGTTAGTGAAATAAGGCAGGCGCAGAAAGACAAATATTATATGATTCCACTTGTATGAGGTACCTAGTGTAGGCAAACTCACAGACACCGGAAGTAGAAATTACCAAGGTCAGGAGGCAGGAGTAAGGTGGATTATGATTTAATGGGTACAGAGGTTACGTTGAAATGATGAAAAAGATTAAGATGTAGATGGTGTTGATGGGTACACAGCATTGTGAAAGTAAGAAATGCTAGTGAACTGTCTACTTAAAAATTATGAAAAGCATAAATATGTATATTTCATCACAATAAAATAAGTCAAAAATCCAACAGAATGGACGATGAATGAAGGAGCAACATATTTGATTAGAAGGAAGCTGAAAGAGTCTTGTAACATTTCAAGAAGAAGGGGGATTTGGAGGGACTTTGAAATGGGCAGAGGGGCCGTGGGACTCTATACTGAAACATAGTGCAATGTTAGTGTTTAAGCTTTTTCAGACTGACACTTTCAAATTGATTAGGTTCCCTACAGCTAGAAAGCTAAAGGTTCTCTTCCTCATTTCTGAAATGTTCCTCCCCTTTGCCTTCCTCCACCCACCAGGGAGGTTTGTCCAACAGCACCTCAGTCCACACTCAGTAACCACCTGCATCCATACACTGCCACCCTGTGTCCACATTAACGAGGCTCTCTGAGTAATTCCTGAGCAGCATCACCAGTGTCCTGACACTTACTCTGTGTCCTCCTAGAGCCCCCTGAGGACCTGTTGGAGAAACTGCCCCATGTGAGGACAATTAAAGTGGCTCCTGCTACCTCCAGGGTAAGCTCCCCTTATTTATCAGAGATTAAAAGTTTGCTTCATTTCTTTCTTTTCCAATTGATTTCAGATATGAAGATCTACAATGTTCAAGACAGCTGATGTATACAATTTTGCTTGGTTGGATGAATGCTGATTGAAGGTCTTTCCCAACAGATAACTCATTCAAAAGGCCATTTAAAAAATGGCAACATCAGTTAGAAACTGTAGAGTCAGACACACTTTCCTCAGCAGAAAATTTCCCTCCTTGAAATAGACTTTTGTATTTGCTCCTCAAAGTGGACCTGAGAGATCTTCCAGGCAAAGCTCCAGCCTTTCCCACAGCTGTCTTCTCTGGTTTCTTTTGGGGCCATTGACTCAACAACAGTTTCCCATTTGGTTTTCTGAGGACAAAAAAAGAGATGAAATACCTGTGTCCACAGAGCACAGGATGCTGAGATCCTTACACTGTTTTCTCTTCTCTAATCACAGGTGGATTGGACAGCAAACAAAACCGGTATGTATTCAGAGTTCACCCCTGTGCTGAGGAACAATCTAGATGATGAAGAAGGTGGGACTCTCTTGCTGGCTTTGCTTGGAGAGACACCCTGATTCAGGGTCCCTACAGGGATGAGGGCTGGGGGTGTAGAGCCAGAGAGTGATTTCCCAGTAAAGAGCCATGCCCAAGTTCTATGGTCCTGGAAGTAACTGCATCATTTAGATGATGTGGGTTTGTGTGTATCAGGGTTGGGGTGGGGTCCATGTGTGAGCCTATGTGGTGTGATTGTGAACCTGCATGCGTGAGCGTGTGTGTGTTTCCTCAGGAGATATTTCCCTCTTACACAGCACAATTCACCTGTCAACAAAGCTCATCACCACTGCACACTGTGTGTACACTACCTTGTTCTTCCCTCAACACAGCTGTTGCCCAGATTTGGTTAATATTCCTTTTCCTCAGAAGGAGATGGTGCAGAGATAAATGTTCTCAGCTCTTGACCTCCTAAGTGGAAAAGCCAAACTGAGAACCCAGGGGTGGGTCCCAATGTGGGTGCTCTGGATCCCTGACCTGCACTTACCACTCAGCCAAGGGATCCTCAGTCATGGAGCAAGGGAGTCCCTGCATCCGTATCCTTGGCTGGAAGTCCTAGCATCTCCAAAGGTCCAGACCTTGCCCATCAGGTGGCCTTAGTGGTCACAGAATGCAGGGCAGCTATGGGTGGGCTTATCAGTTGACTTTGGCACAGTCATTAAGGTGAAATTCACCTCAGGACCTGCATTCTCCTGGTCAGCTCACAGATTCTGAGAGGTGTGAGACCCCACGTATACAGTACAGGTCATATCTGTCAGTGCTGGTGTCATTGCTTAAACAAGGCCGAAAGCAGATAAGAATCAGGGAGCTATTTTATTGTATTGGATAACATTACCATAAGCCTTAGAATTGGTCAATTCCTGTAGCCCACACCCAAGGACTCAAAGTGGAACCTGACTGTTAGCCTGTACACTTCTCCTGCGCAGCTGGGTTAGAGACAGGCTGTGCTCAGTCCGGGCTCCCTCTTCATAACGAAGTGTCCCACTTATGGAACAGCTCCCCAGAGTATGGACAGCCCCTGACTCAATGGGCATACGTACATTGTATAGAAAACAAAGACTGGGAGAAAAATATGATACGATTGATAGTGGCTGTATCTAAAGGGTAGGATTCCAGTTTTGTCAAATCTTGTGTATTTGATTTTCTTTAAGACAAGTGATTAGTGAATAAATGTAGCATATTTTGTCTAGGATTGAATTCAGTCCTTTAATGGAGGTTGCTGTTAATCAAGTATAAAATATCATACAACAGAAGACATGATAAATGCAGTAGCTGGCATTGTGGATGCTGGGGAAAGAGTGATCTGGGAAAAATCAAGAGACAGTGGCAATTTAGCAGAAGCTCAAAAGAGGCAGGATGGGTCATGGGTCTGTGTCATTGAAACAGAGCATGCATTTTAGTGTTTACCATTTTTTAGATCGACCCTTCCCTTCTGATGAGGCTCCCCTTAGCTAGAAAGCCAAAGCTCGGTTTTCATTTCCTTCCTCTTGTCCTTTGCCTTCCTTCATCCCCCAAAGAGGATGGCCCAACACCAGCTCAGCCCACACTTACTAACCTCCCACATCCATACACACCACCCCATGTCCTCATCGAGAAGAAAGCCCCTGAGTAATTCCTGAGCCGCATCACCAGTGTCCTGACGGTTACTCTGTGTCCCTCCAGCTCTCCCTGAGGTTTCGGTGGACGACCTGCACCGTGCTAGGACAGAAGAAAAGCCCCCGTGGATCCCCAAGGCAAGCTGGAATTTTTCTGGTCTGAGATAGAAATATTGCTTTATTTCTCTTTCAATAGAATTAAGTTATGTATATTTGAGGGTATTCCTTCCAGACACATACAATTCCCTTGGTTGGGAGAATGTGGAGTGAGAGTCTATGACCAACTCACGGTGCCTGATTCCACAGGACATTACAATTGACAGCATCCATTACAGCCTGTAGAGTATGGGGCTCTCTCTCCTGCAGCGATTTTTTCCTCTAGGCAAAGAATTCTGTAATTTCCAACCTAAATGGACTTGGAAGTTCCATCCTCCCAGCAAAGTTCTTGCGTTTCAGCCTGAGTAGGTTTGCTCTGATAACCCTTGCTGGGTTCCCTGGACCACTGTTTCTTATGAGGTTTTCTACTGTCAGCAAATGAACAAAAGACCTGAGCATCACTGTGATCTTATCCTCATAGTGTTTTCTCTTCTGTAATTGCAGGTGGCCTTCCCAGAACGTGAAAACGGTATGTATTCTGGAATCAGTCACTTGGGGAGGAAGAACTTGGAAGATGAGAAAGTGGGACATTCTTGCTGGTTTTAGTGTAGAGGGCCAACTGATTCCAAATTTGTGCTGGGAATGAGAGTAGGGGTCCTGGTGATAGAAAGTGATTTACAAGTAATGTGACCAATTACTGTAGTCCCAGGAAGAAGCTGTATTACGGTTAGGTGGTGTAGGTTTGTGTGCATGAGACTGGGTGTGTCTGTATGTGAAATGAGTGGGATGACTCTGTGTGTGTATGTGAACTTTTTGTGTTGTGTTTCCCTTGATTTATGTTCCCCTAAACATCACTGTTACTGGTGCCAACTTTCTAGAAAATATTCCCATCACCACTGCATCATGAATGGGTATGGATATAAAAGTAAATAAACTGTACACTTTCAGTGTGTGCATTGATTTTATACCAAGTGAGCCTCATTTAACCTGGAAAACAAATCCTATCACCACCCAGGCAAATGTTTACTGGATTATTATTATTATTATTATTATTATTATTATTTGGCTGTGTTGGGTCTTCGTTGCAGTGCGCGGGCTTCTCATTTCGGTGGCTTCTGTTGTTCCAGAGCATGGGCTCTAGGTGCATGGGCTTCAATAGTTGTGGCACGTGGGCTCAGTAGTTGTGACTTGCGGGCGCTAGAGCACAGGCTTAGTAGTTGTGGTGCACGGACTTAGTTGCTCCATGGCTGGATTCTTAATGAACAAAACTGGGTTTCAGCATCCCTACTACTGGGTCAATTACAACTTCATTTAATAAGAAATCTCATCCCTTAGTAGGTCTCATAGCATTCTGAATGGTTATGATACATCTCTCTGCCACTTCCCTCATTCTAACTGTTTCCTATTAGAGTCTCAGGATGAGTCCTCCCCCCTTACCTGAAGCACCTAGTGCTAGGAAGGCCTCCTTCCTTTTGCAGGGAGCCCATGCTTGTACCCACATGCCACACCCAGTGCTGGAGGAGTCCGAGAAAGAAGGAGCCTTCAGGAGTAGATGGAGGAACTTCACTCCACCTTTCTCCTTTGAGGCTAATATTCACTATCGGATTCTGTGCTAAGTAAACGAAATGTCCTTCTCCTGTGGAAAGTCTGTCTTCCATCACTTGTGCCGGCCGTGTTTCTGTGTGCTGGGCAAGAAACACTGCATACAGTGAAGACAGAACCAAGAGATCTACCCCAGGGATTGAGCTCAGGGTGGGCACTGACTCCCTTCCCAGGAGGGCGGAGAAGAGGTTGTGCTTTGCAAGGTGGGACAGAGAAACCAAGCAGTGTGACAAGAGCATCTCCACTCATGTTGCTGTGCCAACTGCCAGGTGAAGTAGGTTCTTGGTATTTTCTGAAGGCTTTTGCAAGCAAAGAAGTCTGGGAGTAAAGTCAATTAAAACATGGAAAGTTATACTTAAAAATTTTTTTTCGATAGTGAGTCCTTTGAGAAATACATACTTTAATAGAATATGATTGCCTTATATGTGTCAATATTTTCCCCACCAAAGAAAACACTGAAAATGCTTGATTGTAAAATGTCACTTGTTTACCCAAGAGACTGTGTAAGAGTAAAGTTGTTCTAGAAATCCTCAATCCCTAGGTCGTAGTTTCCTGATGGTGCTGAGGGGAACCCTGGTGTGCGATTCAGTGCCTGCTACTCACAGGGAGGCTCTTAAGAACGCAGAGACCCGCTCAGTGGACCCCACGTGTGAGGACAGGATTGGAGCCTCGGGCTGGACTTGAAGAGGGAAATGCTTTAGAGAAGTGGAAGGAGATACAGGAAGGGCACCTGAGCCATGGGGAGTCAGGGGTGGTTGGTTTAGAGATCAAGGAAGAGTGTACACCTGAGCACAGCCTGGGCCACACTTAGGATGCTATTGGCACTTCTGCTTGAATGGGGAAGAGAAAGGACATCCCCCTCTTGCTGGAGTGTACTCTGGAGAGATGTCTTCTTTAAAGCCTGGGGAGAGGAGCTTCTGTCCCATTATCTCCTGATACCTGTGTACATTCGAGACCCTTCCTCCTTTCTTCTTTCCCTCTGTAGACTCCCTTTCCTTAGTTTTCTTCTTTTTTCCCCTTTTTCCACTTGGTATTTATTTTACATATGTATATTTTATTGTTGTAAAAGTACACATACGATGAAATCCAACGTCTTAACAAGTTTTGAAATGTCCAGTCAGTCCTGTTGACTACATGCACCTTGTTGTACAGCATGTGTCTAGAACTTTTCCATTTTGAAATAACACATTCTAACCATTGAACAGAGACTTCCCATGTCAACCTCCTGCCAGCTCTTGGAACCACCCTTCTACTCTCTGCTTCTCGGAGTTTTCTTTCAGTTTTTGACCTTCCGTGACTGGCTTATTTCACTCTTACAAATGTCCTCCAAGTTCTTTCGTGTTGCTGCAAATGGCAGGATTTCCTTCTTTTTCAAAGACTGAATGACATTCCACTGTATGTGTACACCACATTTTCTTTATTAATTCATCTTCCCATGGACACTAGGCAGTTTTCCTATGTTGTGTATTGTGTATAATGCTGCAATGGACATGAGATTGTAGATATCTCTTGGACATTCTTGTTTTATCTCCTTTGTATATAAACCTAAATGAGTGATTGCTGGATTTTATGAGAGTTCTCTTAATAATTTTTGGGGGACCTCCATTCTGTTTTCCATAATGGCTACACCATTTTACATTACTACAGGGTACAAAACAGGGTACAGAAGTTCCACTTCTTCACATCTTTGCCAGCATCCATTAATTTTCTTTCTTTTCTTCTTTTTCTTTCTTTTTTTTTTCTTTTGTTTGCAGTACACAGGCCTCTCATTGTTGTGAGGTCTCCCGTCGCGGAGCACAGGCGCCAAACGCACAGGCTCAGCGGCCATGGTTCATGGGCCAAGCCGCTCAGCGGCATGTGGGATCCTCTCAAACCGGGGCACGAACATGTGTCCCCTGCATCGGCAGGCGGACTCTCAACCACTGTGCCACCAGGGAAGCCCTAATTGTCTTTTTATAATACACATTCTAACAGGTGTGAGTGATATCTCCTTGTGGCTTGATTTCCATTTCCCTGATGCTTAGCGATGTTGAGCAAATTTTCATATATAGATTGACCACTTGTATGTCTTTATGGAGAAATGTCTAGTGAAGCTTTTTACCCATTTTTAAACTCAGTTATTTGCCCGCTGTTTTTCTGAAATTGCCTTGTAGTAGTTTCTTTTATATTCTGGATATTGGTCCCTTATTCAGATGCAAGTTTTACACATATTTCCTCCCATCCTATAGGTTGCCTTTTCATTCTGTTGATTGTTGAAGAGACTATCCTTTCTTCACTTGGTAATCTTAGAACCTTGGCCAAGATCAGTTGGCCATATATATGTGCGTTTATTTGGCGTCTCTCTATTATATTTCATTGGTCTATCTCACTGTCTTGATGCCAGTAGCAGACTGTTTTGACTACTGTGGCATTGTTATGTGTTTTGCGTTCAGGAAGTGTTAATCTCCATCATTGCTCTTTGCTCTCAAGATTGTTTTATCTACTTGGGGGGGGTTAAATATGTATTTTAGGATTCTGTCCGCTTCTATAATAATGACATGGAATTTTGTGGGTTGTTGCGATATATGTGTACATCACTTTCTGTAGTATAGAAATGCCAACAGTATTTAATAGTCCAGTCTATGAACATGGTATGTCATTCCAATTACTTGTCTCTTCTTTAATTTCTTTCCGCAATGTCCTGTAGTTTTCAGTATACAAAGTTTTCACCTCCTACGGGGCCTTTTCCACTGCCTTCCTCAGGTCTTCTAGAGTCAGGGGTGAGAAGGATGGACTCATGCAGAGAGTGAAATCCCTCCCTCCCCTCTGCACCTACTCTCTGATTATGTCTAATACAGGTGTACTGGGCCATGCCCTTCACCTCTGTCTACAAGTGGGCCCCTTGCTGGGAATTCCTCTTGGATCTGAGTGTTGACTGTACTATTTCAGTGTCCACAAGGACTCTCGCAATGCCTGGCGTGGGTCCAAGAGCCCAAGATATACCTACATACGAATGATCAGATCAGGCCATCAAATTTTCTGCAGTAAAGAACAACCAGGGGAGGGGTGGCTGGTTGCCTCTTTCTCATCTTTGGATTTCTTAGAGCTGAGCTTTCCAGTGTGGTAGCCACTAACCAAATGTGTCTATTTATGATTAATTTAGTTCAAACAATAATTAACTCATTCTATTAAAAAATGCAAAAAGCACACACTTGCTTGGTCACACTAGCCATGTTTCAAGTGTGTCTGTAACATCTGGAATTTCAGGTTGGTAAGGTTGACGGTGAAAGCTATAAATGGGTCTATAGAAGTGAGGGGTCGAAAGGTGATTTTCTCAGCATCTCTCCCTCATTTGAAATTTTCAACGGTGATCAATATCTTATTGAAGGACTCTGTCTGCACAGAGCACAGGGGAGGTCTGAGAACCTGGAGGGAAGACCAGGGGGAGGCTGTGTGAGCCAGCAAGTCAAGTAGGAGAAATGGGTGGGTCAACTTGTATAATAACTTTATGCTCATGGTTGTGTCTGTACAGAATGCATCGTGGAGAGCATACATAAGAGCGTTGCTGATGACGATTCACGTAGCGAACAACTCTCAGGTAGGATCTAAAGCGAGACAATTCCTAGAACACTTGGGTTCCACCCGGTTCTTTAGAAACTAAGGAAGGTGAATATGAAATCAGGAAGAAGAAGGAAATATGTGTAGAATTCTGATTTGTTCTTTCCAAATTTTAATGATATAATAGAGTTATGGTGTCCATGTCCTTTGACTGTACTGTGCTTATAGTCATCTTTTCTTGCTTTGCCATTCAGAAATTTTCTTTCTCACAAGACTCCTCTTTCATTGCTTTTTCACTGCCAAAGATGAAAGGTTCATTTCTGTTTGATACCGGGAGGGTATTTTGCACCAGAATTTTGGTTTCCTTTTTACATTCATGTATGATGGCCATATCCTAGTGGGAACAAAGCTCTCATAATCACTTGACACTGGAGAACAAGTTCTTATAGTGAGTGTCAGGTGGTGGATGAGACTTGAACTCTCCCCCTCTACACTTTCAGGACTTGTAGCTTCACCTTAGGTTTGTCCTCACTGTTTATTCCTCATGGAAAGGGCGCTCCCAGAGGTGGATGAGTCAGAGGACACATGCTTTGGGATCACTGCATGTGCTCAGTCTCCTCATTTCAGCCTCAGCACCTCCCAAGGCTGATGTGCTGACATGCTTCCATTTGAGAGGGCTCCACGTCCAGCTGCCCCTAAAGACCCTTCATGGCCGGCAGGAATTCAAGAGGACTGTGTGAAGGGGCTGCTGGGCTCGCTTCACACACTGGCTCTCACAGCCCTGCTAACCTGGTCTCCTGGGATTGACCAGGCCCAGGACAAAGACTCAGGGCAGCAGGACCCAGGGTCACTGCTCTTCTTACAACCCACTGCTCCATCCGGACAGCCCTGCCCCTGCTCCCCACACTCCCGTCCTGCCCACCCTCTGACCTGTCCTCAGGCCTGCCTTGGTCTTATCCTTCCCAGTTCTTCCAAGGCTGGGGTAAACCCTGGCAGGTGCTGTGTGTTTAGGAGGCTTCCCCTGCTGTAGAACTTTTGTTTCAGTATTCCAGACTAAGGGAATTGGGACAAGTTACTTTTAACTGTAATATTGCTTTCATCCTCTCTAAGGGGCTAAGAGGCTTACAGAGTTGTTTTGAAGTACCTAAGGTTAGCTCAGGCACAGGACACTTACTTCTTTTGTGAAGTTGGTTGCATATCTAGGCTATTGTGGAGAATGCTGCAATGAACCTAAGTTCAACTCATTGTGATACTGATTTAATTTCCTTTGGATATATACCCAGAACTGTGATTGCTGAATCATATGATATTTCTGTTTATAGTTTTATAAGGAATCCCCATACTCTTTTTCATAATAGCTGCACCATTTTACATTCCCACAGGCAGTGTACAAATTTTCCAATACCCCACATCTTGGCCTTGACTTGTGGGCTCTAGAGCACAGGCTTAGTAGTTGTGGTGCACAGGCTTAGTTGCTCCATGGCTGGATTCTTAGTGAACAAAACTGGGTTTCAGCATGCCTACTACTGGGTCCATTACAACTTCATTTAATAAGAAATCTCATCCCTTAGTAGGTCTCATAGCATTCTGAATGGTTATGATACATCTCTCTGCCACTTCCCTCATTCTAACTGTTTCCTATTAGAGTCTCGGGATGAGTCCTCCCCTCTTACCTGAAGCACCTAGTGCTAGGCAGGCCTCCTTCTTTTTGCAGGGAGCCCATGCTTGTACCCACATGCCACACCCAGTTCTGGAGGAGTCCGAGAAAGAAGGAGCCTTCAGGAGTAGATGGAGGAAATTCACTCCACCTTTCTCCTTTGAGGCTAATATTCACTATCGGATTCTGTGCTAAGGAAATGAAATGTCCTTCTCCTGTGGAAAGTCTGTCTTCCATCACTTGTGCCGGCCCTGTTTCTGTGTGCTGGGCAAGAAACACTGCGTACAGTGAAGACAGAACCAAGAGATCTACCCCAGGGATTGAGTTCAGGGTGGGCACTGACTCCCTTCCCAGGAGGGCGGAGAGGAGGTTGTGCTTTGCAAGGTGGGACAGAGAAACCAAGCAGTGTGACAAGAGCATCTCCACTCATGTTGCTGTGCAAACTGCCAGATGAAGTAGGTTCTTGGTATTTTCTGAAGGCTTTTGCAAGCAAACAAGTCTGGGAGTAAAGTCAATTAAAACATGGAAAGTTATACTTAAAAATTTTTTTTCGATAGTGAGTCCTTTGAGAAATACATACTTTAATAGAATATGATTGCCTTATATGTGTCAATATTTTCCCCACCAAAGAAAACACTGAAAATGCTTGATTGTAAAATGTCACTTGTTTACCCAAGAGACTGTGTAAGAGTAAAGTTGTTCTAGAAATCCTCAATCCCTAGGTCGTAGTTTCCTGATGGTGCTGAGGGGAACCCTGGTGTGCGATTCAGTGCCTGCTACTCACAGGGAGGCTCTTAAGAACGCAGAGACCCGCTCAGTGGACCCCACGTGTGAGGACAGGATTGGAGCCTCGGGCTGGACTTGAAGAGGGAAATGCTTTAGAGAAGTGGAAGGAGATACAGGAAGGGCACCTGAGCCATGGGGAGTCAGGGGTGGTTGGTTTAGAGATCAAGGAAGAGTGTACACCTGAGCACAGCCTGGGCCACACTTAGGATGCTATTGGCACTTCTGCTTGAATGGGGAAGAGAAAGGACATCCCCCTCTTGCTGGAGTGTACTCTGGAGAGATGTCTTCTTTAAAGCCTGGGGAGAGGAGCTTCTGTCCCATTATCTCCTGATACCTGTGTACATTCGAGACCCTTCCTCCTTTCTTTTTTCCCTCTGTTGACTCCCTTTCCTTATTTTTCTTCTTTTTTCCCCTTTTTCCACTTGGTATTTATTTTACATATGTATATTTTATTGTTGTAAAAGTACACATACGACGAAATCCAACGTCTTAACAAGTTTTGAAATGTCCAGTCAGTCCTGTTGACTACATGCACCTTGTACAGCATGTGTCTAGAACTTTTCCATTTTGAAATAACACATTCTAACCATTGAACAGAGACTTCCCATGTCAACCTCCTGCCAGCTCTTGGAACCACCCTTCTACTCTCTGCTTCTCGGAGTTTTCTTTCAGTTTTTGACCTTCCGTGACTGGCTTATTTCACTCTTACAAATGTCCTCCAAGTTCTTTCGTGTTGCTGCAAATGGCAGGATTTCCTTCTTTTTCAAAGACTGAATGACATTCCACTGTATGTGTACACCACATTTTCTTTATTAATTCATCTTCCCATGGACACTAGGCGGTTTTCCTATGTTGTGTATTGTGTATAATGCTGCAATGGACATGAGATTGTAGATATCTCTTGGACATTCTTGTTTTATCTCCTTTGTATATAAACCTAAATGAGTGATTGCTGGATTTTATGAGAGTTCTCTTAATAATTTTTGGGGGACCTCCATTCTGTTTTCCATAATGGCTACACCATTTTACATTACTACAGGGTACAAAACAGGGTACAGAAGTTCCACTTCTTCACATCTTTGCCAGCATCCATTAATTTTCTTTCTTTTCATCTTTTTCTTTCTTTTTTTTTTTCTTTTGTTTGCAGTACACGGGCCTCTCATTGTTGTGAGGTCTCCCGTCGCGGAGCACAGGCGCCAAACGCACAGGCTCAGCAGCCATGGTTCATGGGCCAAGCCGCTCAGCGGCATGTGGGATCCTCTCAAACCGGGGCACGAACATGTGTCCCCTGCATCGGCAGGCAGACTCTCAACCACTGTGCCACCAGGGAAGCCCTAATTGTCTTTTTATAATACACATTCTAACAGGTGTGAGTGATATCTCCTTGTGGCTTGATTTCCATTTCCCTGATGCTTAGCGATGTTGAGCAAATTTTCATATATAGATTGACCACTTGTATGTCTTTATGGAGAAATGTCTAGTGAAGCTTTTTACCCATTTTTAAACTCAGTTATTTGCCCGCTGTTTTTCTGAAATTGCCTTGTAGTAGTTTCTTTTATATTCTGGATATTGGTCCCTTATTCAGATGCAAGTTTTACACATATTTCCTCCCATCCTATAGGTTGCCTTTTCATTCTGTTGATTGTTGAAGAGACTATCCTTTCTTCACTTGGTAATCTTAGAACCTTGGCCAAGATCAGTTGGCCATATATATGTGCGTTTATTTGGCGTCTCTCTATTATATTTCATTGGTCTATCTCACTGTCTTGATGCCAGTAGCAGACTGTTTTGACTACTGTGGCATTGTTACGTGTTTTGAGTTCAGGAAGTGTTAATCTCCATCATTGCTCTTTGCTCTCAAGATTGTTTTATCTACTTGGGGGGGTGTTAAATATGTATTTTAGGATTCTGTCCGCTACTATAATAATGACATGGAATTTTGTGGGTTGTTGCGATATATGTGTACATCACTTTCTGTAGTATAGAAATGCCAACAGTATTTAATAGTCCAGCCTATGAACGTGGTATGTCATTCCAATTACTTGTCTCTTCTTTAATTTCTTTCCGCAATGTCCTGTAGTTTTCAGTATACAAAGTTTTCACCTCCTACGGGGCCTTTTCCACTGCCTTCCTCAGGTCTTCTAGAGTCAGGGGTGAGAAGGATGGACTCATGCAGAGAGTGAAATCCCTCCCTCCCCTCTGCACCTACTCTCTGATTATGTCTAATACAGGTGTACTGGGCCATGCCCTTCACCTCTGTCTACAAGTGGGCCCCTTGCTGGGAATTCCTCTTGGATCTGAGTGTTGACTGTACTATTTCAGTGTCCACAAGGACTCTCGCAATGCCTGGCGTGGGTCCAAGAGCCCAAGATATACCTACATACGAATGATCAGATCAGGCCATCAAATTTTCTGCAGTAAAGAACAACCAGGGGAGGGGTGGCTGGTTGCCTCTTTCTCATCTTTGGATTTCTTAGAGCTGAGCTTTCCAGTGTGGTAGCCACTAACCAAATGTGTCTATTTATGATTAATTTAGTTCAAACAATAATTAACTCATTCTATTAAAAAATGCAAAAAGCACACACTTGCTTGGTCACACTAGCCATGTTTCAAGTGTGTCTGTAACATCTGGAATTTCAGGTTGGTAAGGTTGACGGTGAAAGCTATAAATGGGTCTATAGAAGTGAGGGGTCGAAAGGTGATTTTCTCAGCATCTCTCCCTCATTTGAAATTTTCAACGGTGATCAATATCTTATTGAAGGACTCTGTCTGCACAGAGCACAGGGGAGGTCTGAGAACCTGGAGGGAAGACCAGGGGGAGGCTGTGTGAGCCAGCAAGTCAAGTAGGAGAAATGGGTGGGTCAACTTGTATAATAACTTTATGCTCATGGTTGTGTCTGTACAGAATGCATCGTGGAGAGCATACATAAGAGCGTTGCTGATGACGATTCACGTAGCGAACAACTCTCAGGTAGGATCTAAAGCGAGACAATTCCTAGAACACTTGGGTTCCACCCGGTTCTTTAGAAACTAAGGAAGGTGAATATGAAATCAGGAAGAAGAAGGAAATATGTGTAGAATTCTGATTTGTTCTTTCCAAATTTTAATGATATAATAGAGTTATGGTGTCCATGTCCTTTGACTGTACTGTGCTTATAGTCATCTTTTCTTGCTTTGCCATTCAGAAATTTTCTTTCTCACAAGACTCCTCTTTCATTGCTTTTTCACTGCCAAAGATGAAAGGTTCATTTCTGTTTGATACCGGGAGGGTATTTTGCACCAGAATTTTGGTTTCCTTTTTACATTCATGTATGATGGCCATATCCTAGTGGGAACAAAGCTCTCATAATCACTTGACACTGGAGAACAAGTTCTTATAGTGAGTGTCAGGTGGTGGATGAGACTTGAACTCTCCCCCTCTACACTTTCAGGACTTGTAGCTTCACCTTAGGTTTGTCCTCACTGTTTATTCCTCATGGAAAGGGCGCTCCCAGAGGTGGATGAGTCAGAGGACACATGCTTTGGGATCACTGCATGTGCTCAGTCTCCTCATTTCAGCCTCAGCACCTCCCAAGGCTGATGTGCTGACATGCTTCCATTTGAGAGGGCTCCACGTCCAGCTGCCCCTAAAGACCCTTCATGGCCGGCAGGAATTCTAGAGGACTGTGTGAAGGGGCTGCTGGGCTCGCTTCACACACTGGCTCTCACAGCCCTGCTAACCTGGTCTCCTGGGATTGACCAGGCCCAGGACAAAGACTCAGGGCAGCAGGACCCAGGGTCACTGCTCTTCTTACAACCCACTGCTCCATCCGGACAGCCCTGCCCCTGCTCCCCACACTCCCGTCCTGCCCACCCTCTGACCTTTCCTCAGGCCTGCCTTGGTCTTATCCTTCCCAGTTCTTCCAAGGCTGGGGTAAACCCTGGCAGGTGCTGTGTGTTTAGGAGGCTTCCCCTGCTGTAGAACTTTTGTTTCAGTATTCCAGACTAAGGGAATTGGGACAAGTTACTTTTAACTGTAATATTGCTTTCATCCTCTCTAAGGGGCTAAGAGGCTTACAGAGTTGTTTTGAAGTACCTAAGGTTAGCTCAGGCACAGGACACTTACTTCTTTTGTGAAGTTGGTTGCATATCTAGGCTATTGTGGAGAATGCTGCAATGAACCTAAGTTCAACTCATTGTGATACTGATTTAATTTCCTTTGGATATATACCCAGAACTGTGATTGCTGAATCATATGATATTTCTGTTTATAGTTTTATAAGGAATCCCCATACTCTTTTTCATAATAGCTGCACCATTTTACATTCCCACAGGCAGTGTACAAATTTTCCAATACCCCACATCTTGGCCTTGACTTGTGGGCTCTAGAGCACAGGCTTAGTAGTTGTGGTGCACGGGCTTAGTTGCTCCATGGCTGGATTCTTAGTGAACAAAACTGGGTTTCAGCATGCCTACTACTGGGTCCATTACAACTTCATTTAATAAGAAATCTCATCCCTTAGTAGGTCTCATAGCATTCTGAATGGTTATGATACATCTCTCTGCCACTTCCCTCATTCTAACTGTTTCCTATTAGAGTCTCGGGATGAGTCCTCCCCTCTTACCTGAAGCACCTAGTGCTAGTCAGGCCTCCTTCCTTTTGCAGGGAGCCCATGCTTGTACCCACATGCCACACCCAGTTCTGGAGGAGTCCGAGAAAGAAGGAGCCTTCAGGAGTAGATGGAGGAAATTCACTCCACCTTTCTCCTTTGAGGCTAATATTCACTATCGGATTCTGTGCTAAGGAAACGAAATGTCCTTCTCCTGTGGAAAGTCTGTCTTCCATCACTTGTGCCAGCCCTGTTTCTGTGTGCTGGGCAAGAAACACTGCGTACAGTGAAGACAGAACCAAGAGATCTACCCCAGGGATTGAGCTCAGGGTGGGCACTGACTCCCTTCCCAGGAGGGCGGAGAGGAGGTTGTGCTTTGCAAGGTGGGACAGAGAAACCAAGCAGTGTGACAAGAGCATCTCCACTCATGTTGCTGTGCAAACTGCCAGATGAAGTAGGTTCTTGGTATTTTCTGAAGGCTTTTGCAAGCAAACAAGTCTGGGAGTAAAGTCAATTAAAACATGGAAAGTTATACTTAAAAATTTTTTTTCGATAGTGAGTCCTTTGAGAAATACATACTTTAATAGAATATGATTGCCTTATATGTGTCAATATTTTCCCCACCAAAGAAAACACTGAAAATGCTTGATTGTAAAATGTCACTTGTTTACCCAAGAGACTGTGTAAGAGTAAAGTTGTTCTAGAAATCCTCAATCCCTAGGTCGTAGTTTCCTGATGGTGCTGAGGGGAACCCTGGTGTGCGATTCAGTGCCTGCTACTCACAGGGAGGCTCTTAAGAACGCAGAGACCCGCCCAGTGGACCCCACGTGTGAGGACAGGATTGGAGCCTCGGGCTGGACTTGAAGAGGGAAATGCTTTAGAGAAGTGGAAGGAGATACAGGAAGGGCACCTGAGCCATGGGGAGTCAGGGGTGGTTGGTTTAGAGATCAAGGAAAAGTGTACACCTGAGCACAGCCTGGGCCACACTTAGGATGCTATTGGCACTTCTGCTTGAATGGGGAAGAGAAAGGACATCCCCCTCTTGCTGGAGTGTACTCTGGAGAGATGTCTTCTTTAAAGCCTGGGGAGAGGAGCTTCTGTCCCATTATCTCCTGATACCTGTGTACATTCGAGACCCTTCCTCCTTTCTTCTTTCCCTCTGTTGACTCCCTTTCCTTGTTTTTCTTCTTTTTTCCCCTTTTTCCACTTGGTATTTATTTTACATATGTATATTTTATTGTTGTAAAAGTACACATACGATGAAATCCAACGTCTTAACAAGTTTTGAAATGTCCAGTCAGTCCTGTTGACTACATGCACCTTGTTGTACAGCATGTGTCTAGAACTTTTCCATTTTGAAATAACACATTCTAACCATTGAACAGAGACTTCCCATGTCAACCTCCTGCCAGCTCTTGGAACCACCCTTCTACTCTCTGCTTCTCGGAGTTTTCTTTCAGTTTTTGACCTTCCGTGACTGGCTTATTTCACTCTTACAAATGTCCTCCAAGTTCTTTCGTGTTGCTGCAAATGGCAGGATTTCCTTCTTTTTCAAAGACTGAATGACATTCCACTGTATGTGTACACCATATTTTCTTTATTAATTCATCTTCCCATGGACACTAGGCGGTTTTCCTATGTTGTGTATTGTGTATAATGCTGCAATGGACATGAGATTGTAGATATCTCTTGGACATTCTTGTTTTATCTCCTTTGTATATAAACCTAAATGAGTGATTGCTGGATTTTATGAGAGTTCTCTTAATAATTTTTGGGGGACCTCCATTCTGTTTTCCATAATGGCTACACCATTTTACATTACTACAGGGTACAAAACAGGGTACAGAAGTTCCACTTCTTCACATCTTTGCCAGCATCCATTAATTTTCTTTCTTTTCATCTTTTTCTTTCTTTTTTTTTTTCTTTTGTTTGCAGTACACGGGCCTCTCATTGTTGTGAGGTCTCCCGTCGCGGAGCACAGGCGCCAAACGCACAGGCTCAGCAGCCATGGTTCATGGGCCAAGCCGCTCAGCGGCATGTGGGATCCTCTCAAACCGGGGCACGAACATGTGTCCCCTGCATCGGCAGGCAGACTCTCAACCACTGTGCCACCAGGGAAGCCCTAATTGTCTTTTTATAATACACATTCTAACAGGTGTGAGTGATATCTCCTTGTGGCTTGATTTCCATTTCCCTGATGCTTAGCGATGTTGAGCAAATTTTCATATATAGATTGACCACTTGTATGTCTTTATGGAGAAATGTCTAGTGAAGCTTTTTACCCATTTTTAAACTCAGTTATTTGCCCGCTGTTTTTCTGAAATTGCCTTGTAGTAGTTTCTTTTATATTCTGGATATTGGTCCCTTATTCAGATGCAAGTTTTACACATATTTCCTCCCATCCTATAGGTTGCCTTTTCATTCTGTTGATTGTTGAAGAGACTATCCTTTCTTCACTTGGTAATCTTAGAACCTTGGCCAAGATCAGTTGGCCATATATATGTGCGTTTATTTGGCGTCTCTCTATTATATTTCATTGGTCTATCTCACTGTCTTGATGCCAGTAGCAGACTGTTTTGACTACTGTGGCATTGTTACGTGTTTTGAGTTCAGGAAGTGTTAATCTCCATCATTGCTCTTTGCTCTCAAGATTGTTTTATCTACTTGGGGGGGTGTTAAATATGTATTTTAGGATTCTGTCCGCTACTATAATAATGACATGGAATTTTGTGGGTTGTTGCGATATATGTGTACATCACTTTCTGTAGTATAGAAATGCCAACAGTATTTAATAGTCCAGCCTATGAACGTGGTATGTCATTCCAATTACTTGTCTCTTCTTTAATTTCTTTCCGCAATGTCCTGTAGTTTTCAGTATACAAAGTTTTCACCTCCTACGGGGCCTTTTCCACTGCCTTCCTCAGGTCTTCTAGAGTCAGGGGTGAGAAGGATGGACTCATGCAGAGAGTGAAATCCCTCCCTCCCCTCTGCACCTACTCTCTGATTATGTCTAATACAGGTGTACTGGGCCATGCCCTTCACCTCTGTCTACAAGTGGGCCCCTTGCTGGGAATTCCTCTTGGATCTGAGTGTTGACTGTACTATTTCAGTGTCCACAAGGACTCTCGCAATGCCTGGCGTGGGTCCAAGAGCCCAAGATATACCTACATACGAATGATCAGATCAGGCCATCAAATTTTCTGCAGTAAAGAACAACCAGGGGAGGGGTGGCTGGTTGCCTCTTTCTCATCTTTGGATTTCTTAGAGCTGAGCTTTCCAGTGTGGTAGCCACTAACCAAATGTGTCTATTTATGATTAATTTAGTTCAAACAATAATTAACTCATTCTATTAAAAAATGCAAAAAGCACACACTTGCTTGGTCACACTAGCCATGTTTCAAGTGTGTCTGTAACATCTGGAATTTCAGGTTGGTAAGGTTGACGGTGAAAGCTATAAATGGGTCTATAGAAGTGAGGGGTCGAAAGGTGATTTTCTCAGCATCTCTCCCTCATTTGAAATTTTCAACGGTGATCAATATCTTATTGAAGGACTCTGTCTGCACAGAGCACAGGGGAGGTCTGAGAACCTGGAGGGAAGACCAGGGGGAGGCTGTGTGAGCCAGCAAGTCGAGTAGGAGAAATGGGTGGGTCAACTTGTATAATAACTTTATGCTCATGGTTGTGTCTGTACAGAATGCATCGTGGAGAGCATACATAAGAGCGTTGCTGATGACGATTCACGTAGCGAACAACTCTCAGGTAGGATCTAAAGCGAGACAATTCCTAGAACACTTGGGTTCCACCCGGTTCTTTAGAAACTAAGGAAGGTGAATATGAAATCAGGAAGAAGAAGGAAATATGTGTAGAATTCTGATTTGTTCTTTCCAAATTTTAATGATATAATAGAGTTATGGTGTCCATGTCCTTTGACTGTACTGTGCTTATAGTCATCTTTTCTTGCTTTGCCATTCAGAAATTTTCTTTCTCACAAGACTCCTCTTTCATTGCTTTTTCACTGCCAAAGATGAAAGGTTCATTTCTGTTTGATACCGGGAGGGTATTTTGCACCAGAATTTTGGTTTCCTTTTTACATTCATGTATGATGGCCATATCCTAGTGGGAACAAAGCTCTCATAATCACTTGACACTGGAGAACAAGTTCTTATAGTGAGTGTCAGGTGGTGGATGAGACTTGAACTCTCCCCCTCTACACTTTCAGGACTTGTAGCTTCACCTTAGGTTTGTCCTCACTGTTTATTCCTCATGGAAAGGGCGCTCCCAGAGGTGGATGAGTCAGAGGACACATGCTTTGGGATCACTGCATGTGCTCAGTCTCCTCATTTCAGCCTCAGCACCTCCCAAGGCTGATGTGCTGACATGCTTCCATTTGAGAGGGCTCCACGTCCAGCTGCCCCTAAAGACCCTTCATGGCCGGCAGGAATTCTAGAGGACTGTGTGAAGGGGCTGCTGGGCTCGCTTCACACACTGGCTCTCACAGCCCTGCTAACCTGGTCTCCTGGGATTGACCAGGCCCAGGACAAAGACTCAGGGCAGCAGGACCCAGGGTCACTGCTCTTCTTACAACCCACTGCTCCATCCGGACAGCCCTGCCCCTGCTCCCCACACTCCCGTCCTGCCCACCCTCTGACCTTTCCTCAGGCCTGCCTTGGTCTTATCCTTCCCAGTTCTTCCAAGGCTGGGGTAAACCCTGGCAGGTGCTGTGTGTTTAGGAGGCTTCCCCTGCTGTAGAACTTTTGTTTCAGTATTCCAGACTAAGGGAATTGGGACAAGTTACTTTTAACTGTAATATTGCTTTCATCCTCTCTAAGGGGCTAAGAGGCTTACAGAGTTGTTTTGAAGTACCTAAGGTTAGCTCAGGCACAGGACACTTACTTCTTTTGTGAAGTTGGTTGCATATCTAGGCTATTGTGGAGAATGCTGCAATGAACCTAAGTTCAACTCATTGTGATACTGATTTAATTTCCTTTGGATATATACCCAGAACTGTGATTGCTGAATCATATGATATTTCTGTTTATAATTTTATAAGGAATCCCCATACTCTTTTTCATAATAGCTGCACCATTTTACATTCCCACAGGCAGTGTACAAATTTTCCAATACCCCACATCTTGGCCTTGACTTGTGGGCTCTAGAGCACAGGCTTAGTAGTTGTGGTGCACGGGCTTAGTTGCTCCATGGCTGGATTCTTAGTGAACAAAACTGGGTTTCAGCATGCCTACTACTGGGTCCATTACAACTTCATTTAATAAGAAATCTCATCCCTTAGTAGGTCTCATAGCATTCTGAATGGTTATGATACATCTCTCTGCCACTTCCCTCATTCTAACTGTTTCCTATTAGAGTCTCGGGATGAGTCCTCCCCTCTTACCTGAAGCACCTAGTGCTAGTCAGGCCTCCTTCCTTTTGCAGGGAGCCCATGCTTGTACCCACATGCCACACCCAGTTCTGGAGGAGTCCGAGAAAGAAGGAGCCTTCAGGAGTAGATGGAGGAAATTCACTCCACCTTTCTCCTTTGAGGCTAATATTCACTATCGGATTCTGTGCTAAGGAAATGAAATGTCCTTCTCCTGTGGAAAGTCTGTCTTCCATCACTTGTGCTGGCCCTGTTTCTGTGTGCTGGGCAAGAAACACTGCGTACAGTGAAGACAGAACCAAGAGATCTACCCCAGGGATTGAGCTCAGGGTGGGCACTGACTCCCTTCCCAGGAGGGCGGAGAGGAGGTTGTGCTTTGCAAGGTGGGACAGAGAAACCAAGCAGTGTGACAAGAGCATCTCCACTCATGTTGCTGTGCAAACTGCCAGATGAAGTAGGTTCTTGGTATTTTCTGAAGGCTTTTGCAAGCAAACAAGTCTGGGAGTAAAGTCAATTAAAACATGGAAAGTTATACTTAAAAATTTTTTTTCGATAGTGAGTCCTTTGAGAAATACATACTTTAATAGAATATGATTGCCTTATATGTGTCAATATTTTCCCCACCAAAGAAAACACTGAAAATGCTTGATTGTAAAATGTCACTTGTTTACCCAAGAGACTGTGTAAGAGTAAAGTTGTTCTAGAAATCCTCAATCCCTAGGTCGTAGTTTCCTGATGGTGCTGAGGGGAACCCTGGTGTGCGATTCAGTGCCTGCTACTCACAGGGAGGCTCTTAAGAACGCAGAGACCCGCCCAGTGGACCCCACGTGTGAGGACAGGATTGGAGCCTCGGGCTGGACTTGAAGAGGGAAATGCTTTAGAGAAGTGGAAGGAGATACAGGAAGGGCACCTGAGCCATGGGGAGTCAGGGGTGGTTGGTTTAGAGATCAAGGAAGAGTGTACACCTGAGCACAGCCTGGGCCACACTTAGGATGCTATTGGCACTTCTGCTTGAATGGGGAAGAGAAAGGACATCCCCCTCTTGCTGGAGTGTACTCTGGAGAGATGTCTTCTTTAAAGCCTGGGGAGAGGAGCTTCTGTCCCATTATCTCCTGATACCTGTGTACATTCGAGACCCTTCCTCCTTTCTTCTTTCCCTCTGTTGACTCCCTTTCCTTATTTTTCTTCTTTTTTCCCCTTTTTCCACTTGGTATTTATTTTACATATGTACATTTTATTGTTGTAAAAGTACACATACGACGAAATCCAACGTCTTAACAAGTTTTGAAATGTCCAGTCAGTCCTGTTGACTACATGCACCTTGTACAGCATGTGTCTAGAACTTTTCCATTTTGAAATAACACATTCTAACCATTGAACAGAGACTTCCCATGTCAACCTCCTGCCAGCTCTTGGAACCACCCTTCTACTCTCTGCTTCTCGGAGTTTTCTTTCAGTTTTTGACCTTCCGTGACTGGCTTATTTCACTCTTACAAATGTCCTCCAAGTTCTTTCGTGTTGCTGCAAATGGCAGGATTTCCTTCTTTTTCAAAGACTGAATGACATTCCACTGTATGTGTACACCACATTTTCTTTATTAATTCATCTTCCCATGGACACTAGGCGGTTTTCCTATGTTGTGTATTGTGTATAATGCTGCAATGGACATGAGATTGTAGATATCTCTTGGACATTCTTGTTTTATCTCCTTTGTATATAAACCTAAATGAGTGATTGCTGGATTTTATGAGAGTTCTCTTAATAATTTTTGGGGGACCTCCATTCTGTTTTCCATAATGGCTACACCATTTTACATTACTACAGGGTACAAAACAGGGTACAGAAGTTCCACTTCTTCACATCTTTGCCAGCATCCATTAATTTTCTTTCTTTTCATCTTTTTCTTTCTTTTTTTTTTTCTTTTGTTTGCAGTACACGGGCCTCTCATTGTTGTGAGGTCTCCCGTCGCGGAGCACAGGCGCCAAACGCACAGGCTCAGCAGCCATGGTTCATGGGCCAAGCCGCTCAGCGGCATGTGGGATCCTCTCAAACCGGGGCACGAACATGTGTCCCCTGCATCGGCAGGCAGACTCTCAACCACTGTGCCACCAGGGAAGCCCTAATTGTCTTTTTATAATACACATTCTAACAGGTGTGAGTGATATCTCCTTGTGGCTTGATTTCCATTTCCCTGATGCTTAGCGATGTTGAGCAAATTTTCATATATAGATTGACCACTTGTATGTCTTTATGGAGAAATGTCTAGTGAAGCTTTTTACCCATTTTTAAACTCAGTTATTTGCCCGCTGTTTTTCTGAAATTGCCTTGTAGTAGTTTCTTTTATATTCTGGATATTGGTCCCTTATTCAGATGCAAGTTTTACACATATTTCCTCCCATCCTATAGGTTGCCTTTTCATTCTGTTGATTGTTGAAGAGACTATCCTTTCTTCACTTGGTAATCTTAGAACCTTGGCCAAGATCAGTTGGCCATATATATGTGCGTTTATTTGGCGTCTCTCTATTATATTTCATTGGTCTATCTCACTGTCTTGATGCCAGTAGCAGACTGTTTTGACTACTGTGGCATTGTTATGTGTTTTGAGTTCAGGAAGTGTTAATCTCCATCATTGCTCTTTGCTCTCAAGATTGTTTTATCTACTTTGGGGGGGGTTAAATATGTATTTTAGGATTCTGTCCGCTTCTATAATAATGACATGGAATTTTGTGGGTTGTTGCGATATATGTGTACATCACTTTCTGTAGTATAGAAATGCCAACAGTATTTAATAGTCCAGTCTATGAACGTGGTATGTCATTCCAATTACTTGTCTCTTCTTTAATTTCTTTCCGCAATGTCCTGTAGTTTTCAGTATACAAAGTTTTCACCTCCTACGGGGCCTTTTCCACTGCCTTCCTCAGGTCTTCTAGAGTCAGGGGTGAGAAGGATGGACTCATGCAGAGAGTGAAATCCCTCCCTCCCCTCTGCACCTACTCTCTGATTATGTCTAATACAGGTGTACTGGGCCATGCCCTTCACCTCTGTCTACAAGTGGGCCCCTTGCTGGGAATTCCTCTTGGATCTGAGTGTTGACTGTACTATTTCAGTGTCCACAAGGACTCTCGCAATGCCTGGCGTGGGTCCAAGAGCCCAAGATATACCTACATACGAATGATCAGATCAGGCCATCAAATTTTCTGCAGTAAAGAACAACCAGGGGAGGGGTGGCTGGTTGCCTCTTTCTCATCTTTGGATTTCTTAGAGCTGAGCTTTCCAGTGTGGTAGCCACTAACCAAATGTGTCTATTTATGATTAATTTAGTTCAAACAATAATTAACTCATTCTATTAAAAAATGCAAAAAGCACACACTTGCTTGGTCACACTAGCCATGTTTCAAGTGTGTCTGTAACATCTGGAATTTCAGGTTGGTAAGGTTGACGGTGAAAGCTATAAATGGGTCTATAGAAGTGAGGGGTCGAAAGGTGATTTTCTCAGCATCTCTCCCTCATTTGAAATTTTCAACGGTGATCAATATCTTATTGAAGGACTCTGTCTGCACAGAGCACAGGGGAGGTCTGAGAACCTGGAGGGAAGACCAGGGGGAGGCTGTGTGAGCCAGCAAGTCGAGTAGGAGAAATGGGTGGGTCAACTTGTATAATAACTTTATGCTCATGGTTGTGTCTGTACAGAATGCATCGTGGAGAGCATACATAAGAGCGTTGCTGATGACGATTCACGTAGCGAACAACTCTCAGGTAGGATCTAAAGCGAGACAATTCCTAGAACACTTGGGTTCCACCCGGTTCTTTAGAAACTAAGGAAGGTGAATATGAAATCAGGAAGAAGAAGGAAATATGTGTAGAATTCTGATTTGTTCTTTCCAAATTTTAATGATATAATAGAGTTATGGTGTCCATGTCCTTTGACTGTACTGTGCTTATAGTCATCTTTTCTTGCTTTGCCATTCAGAAATTTTCTTTCTCACAAGACTCCTCTTTCATTGCTTTTTCACTGCCAAAGATGAAAGGTTCATTTCTGTTTGATACCGGGAGGGTATTTTGCACCAGAATTTTGGTTTCCTTTTTACATTCATGTATGATGGCCATATCCTAGTGGGAACAAAGCTCTCATAATCACTTGACACTGGAGAACAAGTTCTTATAGTGAGTGTCAGGTGGTGGATGAGACTTGAACTCTCCCCCTCTACACTTTCAGGACTTGTAGCTTCACCTTAGGTTTGTCCTCACTGTTTATTCCTCATGGAAAGGGCGCTCCCAGAGGTGGATGCGTCAGAGAACACATGCTTTGGGATCACTGCATGTGCTCAGTCTCCTCATTTCAGCCTCAGCACCTCCCAAGGCTGATGTGCTGACATGCTTCCATTTGAGAGGGCTCCACGTCCAGCTGCCCCTAAAGACCCTTCATGGCCGGCAGGAATTCTAGAGGACTGTGTGAAGGGGCTGCTGGGCTCGCTTCACACACTGGCTCTCACAGCCCTGCTAACCTGGTCTCCTGGGATTGACCAGGCCCAGGACAAAGACTCAGGGCAGCAGGACCCAGGGTCACTGCTCTTCTTACAACCCACTGCTCCATCCGGACAGCCCTGCCCCTGCTCCCCACACTCCCGTCCTGCCCACCCTCTGACCTTTCCTCAGGCCTGCCTTGGTCTTATCCTTCCCAGTTCTTCCAAGGCTGGGGTAAACCCTGGCAGGTGCTGTGTGTTTAGGAGGCTTCCCCTGCTGTAGAACTTTTGTTTCAGTATTCCAGACGAAGGGAATTGGGACAAGTTACTTTTAACTGTAATATTGCTTTCATCCTCTCTAAGGGGCTAAGAGGCTTACAGAGTTGTTTTGAAGTACCTAAGGTTAGCTCAGGCACAGGACACTTACTTCTTTTGTGAAGTTGGTTGCATATCTAGGCTATTGTGGAGAATGCTGCAATGAACCTAAGTTCAACTCATTGTGATACTGATTTAATTTCCTTTGGATATATACCCAGAACTGTGATTGCTGAATCATATGATATTTCTGTTTATAATTTTATAAGGAATCCCCATACTCTTTTTCATAATAGCTGCACCATTTTACATTCCCACAGGCAGTGTACAAATTTTCCAATACCCCACATCTTGGCCTTGACTTGTGGGCTCTAGAGCACAGGCTTAGTAGTTGTGGTGCACGGGCTTAGTTGCTCCATGGCTGGATTCTTAGTGAACAAAACTGGGTTTCAGCATGCCTACTACTGGGTCCATTACAACTTCATTTAATAAGAAATCTCATCCCTTAGTAGGTCTCATAGCATTCTGAATGGTTATGATACATCTCTCTGCCACTTCCCTCATTCTAACTGTTTCCTATTAGAGTCTCGGGATGAGTCCTCCCCTCTTACCTGAAGCACCTAGTGCTAGTCAGGCCTCCTTCCTTTTGCAGGGAGCCCATGCTTGTACCCACATGCCACACCCAGTTCTGGAGGAGTCCGAGAAAGAAGGAGCCTTCAGGAGTAGATGGAGGAAATTCACTCCACCTTTCTCCTTTGAGGCTAATATTCACTATCGGATTCTGTGCTAAGGAAACGAAATGTCCTTCTCCTGTGGAAAGTCTGTCTTCCATCACTTGTGCCGGCCCTGTTTCTGTGTGCTGGGCAAGAAACACTGCGTACAGTGAAGACAGAACCAAGAGATCTACCCCAGGGATTGAGCTCAGGGTGGGCACTGACTCCCTTCCCAGGAGGGCAGAGAGGAGGTTGTGCTTTGCAAGGTGGGACAGAGAAACCAAGCAGTGTGACAAGAGCATCTCCACTCATGTTGCTGTGCAAACTGCCAGATGAAGTAGGTTCTTGGTATTTTCTGAAGGCTTTTGCAAGCAAACAAGTCTGGGAGTAAAGTCAATTAAAACATGGAAAGTTATACTTAAAAATTTTTTTTCGATAGTGAGTCCTTTGAGAAATACATACTTTAATAGAATATGATTGCCTTATATGTGTCAATATTTTCCCCACCAAAGAAAACACTGAAAATGCTTGATTGTAAAATGTCACTTGTTTACCCAAGAGACTGTGTAAGAGTAAAGTTGTTCTAGAAATCCTCAATCCCTAGGTCGTAGTTTCCTGATGGTGCTGAGGGGAACCCTGGTGTGCGATTCAGTGCCTGCTACTCACAGGGAGGCTCTTAAGAACGCAGAGACCCGCCCAGTGGACCCCACGTGTGAGGACAGGATTGGAGCCTCGGGCTGGACTTGAAGAGGGAAATGCTTTAGAGAAGTGGAAGGAGATACAGGAAGGGCACCTGAGCCATGGGGAGTCAGGGGTGGTTGGTTTAGAGATCAAGGAAAAGTGTACACCTGAGCACAGCCTGGGCCACACTTAGGATGCTATTGGCACTTCTGCTTGAATGGGGAAGAGAAAGGACATCCCCCTCTTGCTGGAGTGTACTCTGGAGAGATGTCTTCTTTAAAGCCTGGGGAGAGGAGCTTCTGTCCCATTATCTCCTGATACCTGTGTACATTCGAGACCCTTCCTCCTTTCTTCTTTCCCTCTGTTGACTCCCTTTCCTTGTTTTTCTTCTTTTTTCCCCTTTTTCCACTTGGTATTTATTTTACATATGTATATTTTATTGTTGTAAAAGTACACATACGATGAAATCCAACGTCTTAACAAGTTTTGAAATGTCCAGTCAGTCCTGTTGACTACATGCACCTTGTTGTACAGCATGTGTCTAGAACTTTTCCATTTTGAAATAACACATTCTAACCATTGAACAGAGACTTCCCATGTCAACCTCCTGCCAGCTCTTGGAACCACCCTTCTACTCTCTGCTTCTCGGAGTTTTCTTTCAGTTTTTGACCTTCCGTGACTGGCTTATTTCACTCTTACAAATGTCCTCCAAGTTCTTTCGTGTTGCTGCAAATGGCAGGATTTCCTTCTTTTTCAAAGACTGAATGACATTCCACTGTATGTGTACACCACATTTTCTTTATTAATTCATCTTCCCATGGACACTAGGCGGTTTTCCTATGTTGTGTATTGTGTATAATGCTGCAATGGACATGAGATTGTAGATATCTCTTGGACATTCTTGTTTTATCTCCTTTGTATATAAACCTAAATGAGTGATTGCTGGATTTTATGAGAGTTCTCTTAATAATTTTTGGGGGACCTCCATTCTGTTTTCCATAATGGCTACACCATTTTACATTACTACAGGGTACAAAACACGGTACAGAAGTTCCACTTCTTCACATCTTTGCCAGCATCCATTAATTTTCTTTCTTTTCATCTTTTTCTTTCTTTTTTTTTTCTTTTGTTTGCAGTACACGGGCCTCTCATTGTTGTGAGGTCTCCCGTCGCGGAGCACAGGCGCCAAATGCACAGGCTCAGCAGCCATGGTTCATGGGCCAAGCCGCTCAGCGGCATGTGGGATCCTCTCAAACCGGGGCACGAACATGTGTCCCCTGCATCGGCAGGCAGACTCTCAACCACTGTGCCACCAGGGAAGCCCTAATTGTCTTTTTATAATACACATTCTAACAGGTGTGAGTGATATCTCCTTGTGGCTTGATTTCCATTTCCCTGATGCTTAGCGATGTTGAGCAAATTTTCATATATAGATTGACCACTTGTATGTCTTTATGGAGAAATGTCTAGTGAAGCTTTTTACCCATTTTTAAACTCAGTTATTTGCCCGCTGTTTTTCTGAAATTGCCTTGTAGTAGTTTCTTTTATATTCTGGATATTGGTCCCTTATTCAGATGCAAGTTTTACACATATTTCCTCCCATCCTATAGATTGCCTTTTCATTCTGTTGATTGTTGAAGAGACTATCCTTTCTTCACTTGGTAATCTTAGAACCTTGGCCAAGATCAGTTGGCCATATATATGTGCGTTTATTTGGCGTCTCTCTATTATATTTCATTGGTCTATCTCACTGTCTTGATGCCAGTAGCAGACTGTTTTGACTACTGTGGCATTGTTATGTGTTTTGAGTTCAGGAAGTGTTAATCTCCATCATTGCTCTTTGCTCTCAAGATTGTTTTATCTACTTGGGGGGGGGTTCCATATGTATTTTAGGATTCTGTCCGCTTCTATAATAATGACATGGAATTTTGTGGGTTGTTGCGATATATGCGTACATCACTTTCTGTAGTATAGAAATGCCAACGGTATTTAATAATCCAGTCTATGAACGTGGTATGTCATTCCAATTACTTGTCTCTTCTTTAATTTCTTTCCGCAATGTCCTGTAGTTTTCAGTATACAAAGTTTTCACCTCCTACGGGGCCTTTTCCACTGCCTTCCTCAGGTCTTCTAGAGTCAGGGGTGAGAAGGATGGACTCATGCAGAGAGTGAAATCCCTCCCTCCCCTCTGCACCTACTCTCTGATTATGTCTAATACAGGTGTACTGGGCCATGCCCTTCACCTCTGTCTACAAGTGGGCCCCTTGCTGGGAATTCCTCTTGGATCTGAGTGTTGACTGTACTATTTCAGTGTCCACAAGGACTCTCGCAATGCCTGGCGTGGGTCCAAGAGCCCAAGATATACCTACATACGAATGATCAGATCAGGCCATCAAATTTTCTGCAGTAAAGAACAACCAGGGGAGGGGTGGCTGGTTGCCTCTTTCTCATCTTTGGATTTCTTAGAGCTGAGCTTTCCAGTGTGGTAGCCACTAACCAAATGTGTCTATTTATGATTAATTTAGTTCAAACAATAATTAACTCATTCTATTAAAAAATGCAAAAAGCACACACTTGCTTGGTCACACTAGCCATGTTTCAAGTGTGTCTGTAACATCTGGAATTTCAGGTTGGTAAGGTTGACGGTGAAAGCTATAAATGGGTCTATAGAAGTGAGGGGTCGAAAGGTGATTTTCTCAGCATCTCTCCCTCATTTGAAATTTTCAACGGTGATCAATATCTTATTGAAGGACTCTGTCTGCACAGAGCACAGGGGAGGTCTGAGAACCTGGAGGGAAGACCAGGGGGAGGCTGTGTGAGCCAGCAAGTCGAGTAGGAGAAATGGGTGGGTCAACTTGTATAATAACTTTATGCTCATGGTTGTGTCTGTACAGAATGCATCGTGGAGAGCATACATAAGAGCGTTGCTGATGACGATTCACGTAGCGAACAACTCTCAGGTAGGATCTAAAGCGAGACAATTCCTAGAACACTTGGGTTCCACCCGGTTCTTTAGAAACTAAGGAAGGTGAATATGAAATCAGGAAGAAGAAGGAAATATGTGTAGAATTCTGATTTGTTCTTTCCAAATTTTAATGATATAATAGAGTTATGGTGTCCATGTCCTTTGACTGTACTGTGCTTATAGTCATCTTTTCTTGCTTTGCCATTCAGAAATTTTCTTTCTCACAAGACTCCTCTTTCATTGCTTTTTCACTGCCAAAGATGAAAGGTTCATTTCTGTTTGATACCGGGAGGGTATTTTGCACCAGAATTTTGGTTTCCTTTTTACATTCATGTATGATGGCCATATCCTAGTGGGAACAAAGCTCTCATAATCACTTGACACTGGAGAACAAGTTCTTATAGTGAGTGTCAGGTGGTGGATGAGACTTGAACTCTCCCCCTCTACACTTTCAGGACTTGTAGCTTCACCTTAGGTTTGTCCTCACTGTTTATTCCTCATGGAAAGGGCGCTCCCAGAGGTGGATGAGTCAGAGGACACATGCTTTGGGATCACTGCATGTGCTCAGTCTCCTCATTTCAGCCTCAGCACCTCCCAAGGCTGATGTGCTGACATGCTTCCATTTGAGAGGGCTCCACGTCCAGCTGCCCCTAAAGACCCTTCATGGCCGGCAGGAATTCTAGAGGACTGTGTGAAGGGGCTGCTGGGCTCGCTTCACACACTGGCTCTCACAGCCCTGCTAACCTGGTCTCCTGGGATTGACCAGGCCCAGGACAAAGACTCAGGGCAGCAGGACCCAGGGTCACTGCTCTTCTTACAACCCACTGCTCCATCCGGACAGCCCTGCCCCTGCTCCCCACACTCCCGTCCTGCCCACCCTCTGACCTTTCCTCAGGCCTGCCTTGGTCTTATCCTTCCCAGTTCTTCCAAGGCTGGGGTAAACCCTGGCAGGTGCTGTGTGTTTAGGAGGCTTCCCCTGCTGTAGAACTTTTGTTTCAGTATTCCAGACTAAGGGAATTGGGACAAGTTACTTTTAACTGTAATATTGCTTTCATCCTCTCTAAGGGGCTAAGAGGCTTACAGAGTTGTTTTGAAGTACCTAAGGTTAGCTCAGGCACAGGACACTTACTTCTTTTGTGAAGTTGGTTGCATATCTAGGCTATTGTGGAGAATGCTGCAATGAACCTAAGTTCAACTCATTGTGATACTGATTTAATTTCCTTTGGATATATACCCAGAACTGTGATTGCTGAATCATATGATATTTCTGTTTATAATTTTATAAGGAATCCCCATACTCTTTTTCATAATAGCTGCACCATTTTACATTCCCACAGGCAGTGTACAAATTTTCCAATACCCCACATCTTGGCCTTGACTTGTGGGCTCTAGAGCACAGGCTTAGTAGTTGTGGTGCACGGGCTTAGTTGCTCCATGGCTGGATTCTTAGTGAACAAAACTGGGTTTCAGCATGCCTACTACTGGGTCCATTACAACTTCATTTAATAAGAAATCTCATCCCTTAGTAGGTCTCATAGCATTCTGAATGGTTATGATACATCTCTCTGCCACTTCCCTCATTCTAACTGTTTCCTATTAGAGTCTCGGGATGAGTCCTCCCCTCTTACCTGAAGCACCTAGTGCTAGTCAGGCCTCCTTCCTTTTGCAGGGAGCCCATGCTTGTACCCACATGCCACACCCAGTTCTGGAGGAGTCCGAGAAAGAAGGAGCCTTCAGGAGTAGATGGAGGAAATTCACTCCACCTTTCTCCTTTGAGGCTAATATTCACTATCGGATTCTGTGCTAAGGAAACGAAATGTCCTTCTCCTGTGGAAAGTCTGTCTTCCATCACTTGTGCCGGCCCTGTTTCTGTGTGCTGGGCAAGAAACACTGCATACAGTGAAGACAGAACCAAGAGATCTACCCCAGGGATTGAGCTCAGGGTGGGCACTGACTCCCTTCCCAGGAGGGCGGAGAGGAGGTTGTGCTTTGCAAGGTGGGACAGAGAAACCAAGCAGTGTGACAAGAGCATCTCCACTCATGTTGCTGTGCAAACTGCCAGATGAAGTAGGTTCTTGGTATTTTCTGAAGGCTTTTGCAAGCAAACAAGTCTGGGAGTAAAGTCAATTAAAACATGGAAAGTTATACTTAAAAATTTTTTTTCGATAGTGAGTCCTTTGAGAAATACATACTTTAATAGAATATGATTGCCTTATATGTGTCAATATTTTCCCCACCAAAGAAAACACTGAAAATGCTTGATTGTAAAATGTCACTTGTTTACCCAAGAGACTGTGTAAGAGTAAAGTTGTTCTAGAAATCCTCAATCCCTAGGTCGTAGTTTCCTGATGGTGCTGAGGGGAACCCTGGTGTGCGATTCAGTGCCTGCTACTCACAGGGAGGCTCTTAAGAACGCAGAGACCCGCCCAGTGGACCCCACGTGTGAGGACAGGATTGGAGCCTCGGGCTGGACTTGAAGAGGGAAATGCTTTAGAGAAGTGGAAGGAGATACAGGAAGGGCACCTGAGCCATGGGGAGTCAGGGGTGGTTGGTTTAGAGATCAAGGAAAAGTGTACACCTGAGCACAGCCTGGGCCACACTTAGGATGCTATTGGCACTTCTGCTTGAATGGGGAAGAGAAAGGACATCCCCCTCTTGCTGGAGTGTACTCTGGAGAGATGTCTTCTTTAAAGCCTGGGGAGAGGAGCTTCTGTCCCATTATCTCCTGATACCTGTGTACATTCGAGACCCTTCCTCCTTTCTTCTTTCCCTCTGTTGACTCCCTTTCCTTGTTTTTCTTCTTTTTTCCCCTTTTTCCACTTGGTATTTATTTTACATATGTATATTTTATTGTTGTAAAAGTACACATACGATGAAATCCAACGTCTTAACAAGTTTTGAAATGTCCAGTCAGTCCTGTTGACTACATGCACCTTGTTGTACAGCATGTGTCTAGAACTTTTCCATTTTGAAATAACACATTCTAACCATTGAACAGAGACTTCCCATGTCAACCTCCTGCCAGCTCTTGGAACCACCCTTCTACTCTCTGCTTCTCGGAGTTTTCTTTCAGCTTTTGACCTTCCGTGACTGGCTTATTTCACTCTTACAAATGTCCTCCAAGTTCTTTCGTGTTGCTGCAAATGGCAGGATTTCCTTCTTTTTCAAAGACTGAATGACATTCCACTGTATGTGTACACCACATTTTCTTTATTAATTCATCTTCCCATGGACACTAGGCGGTTTTCCTATGTTGTGTATTGTGTATAATGCTGCAATGGACATGAGATTGTAGATATCTCTTGGACATTCTTGTTTTATCTCCTTTGTATATAAACCTAAATGAGTGATTGCTGGATTTTATGAGAGTTCTCTTAATAATTTTTGGGGGACCTCCATTCTGTTTTCCATAATGGCTACACCATTTTACATTACTACAGGGTACAAAACAGGGTACAGAAGTTCCACTTCTTCACATCTTTGCCAGCATCCATTAATTTTCTTTCTTTTCATCTTTTTCTTTCTTTTTTTTTTTCTTTTGTTTGCAGTACACGGGCCTCTCATTGTTGTGAGGTCTCCCGTCGCGGAGCACAGGCGCCAAACGCACAGGCTCAGCAGCCATGGTTCATGGGCCAAGCCGCTCAGCGGCATGTGGGATCCTCTCAAACCGGGGCACGAACATGTGTCCCCTGCATCGGCAGGCAGACTCTCAACCACTGTGCCACCAGGGAAGCCCTAATTGTCTGTTTATAATACACATTCTAACAGGTGTGAGTGATATCTCCTTGTGGCTTGATTTCCATTTCCCTGATGCTTAGCGATGTTGAGCAAATTTTCATATATAGATTGACCACTTGTATGTCTTTATGGAGAAATGTCTAGTGAAGCTTTTTACCCATTTTTAAACTCAGTTATTTGCCCGCTGTTTTTCTGAAATTGCCTTGTAGTAGTTTCTTTTATATTCTGGATATTGGTCCCTTATTCAGATGCAAGTTTTACACATATTTCCTCCCATCCTATAGGTTGCCTTTTCATTCTGTTGATTGTTGAAGAGACTATCCTTTCTTCACTTGGTAATCTTAGAACCTTGGCCAAGATCAGTTGGCCATATATATGTGCGTTTATTTGGCGTCTCTCTATTATATTTCATTGGTCTATCTCACTGTCTTGATGCCAGTAGCAGACTGTTTTGACTACTGTGGCATTGTTACGTGTTTTGAGTTCAGGAAGTGTTAATCTCCATCATTGCTCTTTGCTCTCAAGATTGTTTTATCTACTTGGGGGGGTGTTAAATATGTATTTTAGGATTCTGTCCGCTACTATAATAATGACATGGAATTTTGTGGGTTGTTGCGATATATGTGTACATCACTTTCTGTAGTATAGAAATGCCAACAGTATTTAATAGTCCAGCCTATGAACGTGGTATGTCATTCCAATTACTTGTCTCTTCTTTAATTTCTTTCCGCAATGTCCTGTAGTTTTCAGTATACAAAGTTTTCACCTCCTACGGGGCCTTTTCCACTGCCTTCCTCAGGTCTTCTAGAGTCAGGGGTGAGAAGGATGGACTCATGCAGAGAGTGAAATCCCTCCCTCCCCTCTGCACCTACTCTCTGATTATGTCTAATACAGGTGTACTGGGCCATGCCCTTCACCTCTGTCTACAAGTGGGCCCCTTGCTGGGAATTCCTCTTGGATCTGAGTGTTGACTGTACTATTTCAGTGTCCACAAGGACTCTCGCAATGCCTGGCGTGGGTCCAAGAGCCCAAGATATACCTACATACGAATGATCAGATCAGGCCATCAAATTTTCTGCAGTAAAGAACAACCAGGGGAGGGGTGGCTGGTTGCCTCTTTCTCATCTTTGGATTTCTTAGAGCTGAGCTTTCCAGTGTGGTAGCCACTAACCAAATGTGTCTATTTATGATTAATTTAGTTCAAACAATAATTAACTCATTCTATTAAAAAATGCAAAAAGCACACACTTGCTTGGTCACACTAGCCATGTTTCAAGTGTGTCTGTAACATCTGGAATTTCAGGTTGGTAAGGTTGACGGTGAAAGCTATAAATGGGTCTATAGAAGTGAGGGGTCGAAAGGTGATTTTCTCAGCATCTCTCCCTCATTTGAAATTTTCAACGGTGATCAATATCTTATTGAAGGACTCTGTCTGCACAGAGCACAGGGGAGGTCTGAGAACCTGGAGGGAAGACCAGGGGGAGGCTGTGTGAGCCAGCAAGTCGAGTAGGAGAAATGGGTGGGTCAACTTGTATAATAACTTTATGCTCATGGTTGTGTCTGTACAGAATGCATCGTGGAGAGCATACATAAGAGCGTTGCTGATGACGATTCACGTAGCGAACAACTCTCAGGTAGGATCTAAAGCGAGACAATTCCTAGAACACTTGGGTTCCACCCGGTTCTTTAGAAACTAAGGAAGGTGAATATGAAATCAGGAAGAAGAAGGAAATATGTGTAGAATTCTGATTTGTTCTTTCCAAATTTTAATGATATAATAGAGTTATGGTGTCCATGTCCTTTGACTGTACTGTGCTTATAGTCATCTTTTCTTGCTTTGCCATTCAGAAATTTTCTTTCTCACAAGACTCCTCTTTCATTGCTTTTTCACTGCCAAAGATGAAAGGTTCATTTCTGTTTGATACCGGGAGGGTATTTTGCACCAGAATTTTGGTTTCCTTTTTACATTCATGTATGATGGCCATATCCTAGTGGGAACAAAGCTCTCATAATCACTTGACACTGGAGAACAAGTTCTTATAGTGAGTGTCAGGTGGTGGATGAGACTTGAACTCTCCCCCTCTACACTTTCAGGACTTGTAGCTTCACCTTAGGTTTGTCCTCACTGTTTATTCCTCATGGAAAGGGCGCTCCCAGAGGTGGATGAGTCAGAGGACACATGCTTTGGGATCACTGCATGTGCTCAGTCTCCTCATTTCAGCCTCAGCACCTCCCAAGGCTGATGTGCTGACATGCTTCCATTTGAGAGGGCTCCACGTCCAGCTGCCCCTAAAGACCCTTCATGGCCGGCAGGAATTCTAGAGGACTGTGTGAAGGGGCTGCTGGGCTCGCTTCACACACTGGCTCTCACAGCCCTGCTAACCTGGTCTCCTGGGATTGACCAGGCCCAGGACAAAGACTCAGGGCAGCAGGACCCAGGGTCACTGCTCTTCTTACAACCCACTGCTCCATCCGGACAGCCCTGCCCCTGCTCCCCACACTCCCGTCCTGCCCACCCTCTGACCTTTCCTCAGGCCTGCCTTGGTCTTATCCTTCCCAGTTCTTCCAAGGCTGGGGTAAACCCTGGCAGGTGCTGTGTGTTTAGGAGGCTTCCCCTGCTGTAGAACTTTTGTTTCAGTATTCCAGACTAAGGGAATTGGGACAAGTTACTTTTAACTGTAATATTGCTTTCATCCTCTCTAAGGGGCTAAGAGGCTTACAGAGTTGTTTTGAAGTACCTAAGGTTAGCTCAGGCACAGGACACTTACTTCTTTTGTGAAGTTGGTTGCATATCTAGGCTATTGTGGAGAATGCTGCAATGAACCTAAGTTCAACTCATTGTGATACTGATTTAATTTCCTTTGGATATATACCCAGAACTGTGATTGCTGAATCATATGATATTTCTGTTTATAGTTTTATAAGGAATCCCCATACTCTTTTTCATAATAGCTGCACCATTTTACATTCCCACAGGCAGTGTACAAATTTTCCAATACCCCACATCTTGGCCTTGACTTGTGGGCTCTAGAGCACAGGCTTAGTAGTTGTGGTGCACGGGCTTAGTTGCTCCATGGCTGGATTCTTAGTGAACAAAACTGGGTTTCAGCATGCCTACTACTGGGTCCATTACAACTTCATTTAATAAGAAATCTCATCCCTTAGTAGGTCTCATAGCATTCTGAATGGTTATGATACATCTCTCTGCCACTTCCCTCATTCTAACTGTTTCCTATTAGAGTCTCGGGATGAGTCCTCCCCTCTTACCTGAAGCACCTAGTGCTAGTCAGGCCTCCTTCCTTTTGCAGGGAGCCCATGCTTGTACCCACATGCCACACCCAGTTCTGGAGGAGTCCGAGAAAGAAGGAGCCTTCAGGAGTAGATGGAGGAAATTCACTCCACCTTTCTCCTTTGAGGCTAATATTCACTATCGGATTCTGTGCTAAGGAAACGAAATGTCCTTCTCCTGTGGAAAGTCTGTCTTCCATCACTTGTGCCGGCCCTGTTTCTGTGTGCTGGGCAAGAAACACTGCATACAGTGAAGACAGAACCAAGAGATCTACCCCAGGGATTGAGCTCAGGGTGGGCACTGACTCCCTTCCCAGGAGGGCGGAGAGGAGGTTGTGCTTTGCAAGGTGGGACAGAGAAACCAAGCAGTGTGACAAGAGCATCTCCACTCATGTTGCTGTGCAAACTGCCAGATGAAGTAGGTTCTTGGTATTTTCTGAAGGCTTTTGCAAGCAAACAAGTCTGGGAGTAAAGTCAATTAAAACATGGAAAGTTATACTTAAAAATTTTTTTTCGATAGTGAGTCCTTTGCGAGATACATACTTTAATAGAATATGATTGCCTTATATGTGTCAATATTTTCCCCACCAAAGAAAACACTGAAAATGCTTGATTGTAAAATGTCACTTGTTTACCCAAGAGACTGTGTAAGAGTAAAGTTGTTCTAGAAATCCTCAATCCCTAGGTCGTAGTTTCCTGATGGTGCTGAGGGGAACCCTGGTGTGCGATTCAGTGCCTGCTACTCACAGGGAGGCTCTTAAGAACGCAGAGACCCGCTCAGTGGACCCCACGTGTGAGGACAGGATTGGAGCCTCGGGCTGGACTTGAAGAGGGAAATGCTTTAGAGAAGTGGAAGGAGATACAGGAAGGGCACCTGAGCCATGGGGAGTCAGGGGTGGTTGGTTTAGAGATCAAGGAAGAGTGTACACCTGAGCACAGCCTGGGCCACACTTAGGATGCTATTGGCACTTCTGCTTGAATGGGGAAGAGAAAGGACATCCCCCTCTTGCTGGAGTGTACTCTGGAGAGATGTCTTCTTTAAAGCCTGGGGAGAGGAGCTTCTGTCCCATTATCTCCTGATACCTGTGTACATTCGAGACCCTTCCTCCTTTCTTCTTTCCCTCTGTTGACTCCCTTTCCTTATTTTTCTTCTTTTTTCCCCTTTTTCCACTTGGTATTTATTTTACATATGTACATTTTATTGTTGTAAAAGTACACATACGACGAAATCCAACGTCTTAACAAGTTTTGAAATGTCCAGTCAGTCCTGTTGACTACATGCACCTTGTACAGCATGTGTCTAGAACTTTTCCATTTTGAAATAACACATTCTAACCATTGAACAGAGACTTCCCATGTCAACCTCCTGCCAGCTCTTGGAACCACCCTTCTACTCTCTGCTTCTCGGAGTTTTCTTTCAGTTTTTGACCTTCCGTGACTGGCTTATTTCACTCTTACAAATGTCCTCCAAGTTCTTTCGTGTTGCTGCAAATGGCAGGATTTCCTTCTTTTTCAAAGACTGAATGACATTCCACTGTATGTGTACACCACATTTTCTTTATTAATTCATCTTCCCATGGACACTAGGCGGTTTTCCTATGTTGTGTATTGTGTATAATGCTGCAATGGACATGAGATTGTAGATATCTCTTGGACATTCTTGTTTTATCTCCTTTGTATATAAACCTAAATGAGTGATTGCTGGATTTTATGAGAGTTCTCTTAATAATTTTTGGGGGACCTCCATTCTGTTTTCCATAATGGCTACACCATTTTACATTACTACAGGGTACAAAACAGGGTACAGAAGTTCCACTTCTTCACATCTTTGCCAGCATCCATTAATTTTCTTTCTTTTCATCTTTTTCTTTCTTTTTTTTTTTCTTTTGTTTGCAGTACACGGGCCTCTCATTGTTGTGAGGTCTCCCGTCGCGGAGCACAGGCGCCAAACGCACAGGCTCAGCAGCCATGGTTCATGGGCCAAGCCGCTCAGCGGCATGTGGGATCCTCTCAAACCGGGGCACGAACATGTGTCCCCTGCATCGGCAGGCAGACTCTCAACCACTGTGCCACCAGGGAAGCCCTAATTGTCTTTTTATAATACACATTCTAACAGGTGTGAGTGATATCTCCTTGTGGCTTGATTTCCATTTCCCTGATGCTTAGCGATGTTGAGCAAATTTTCATATATAGATTGACCACTTGTATGTCTTTATGGAGAAATGTCTAGTGAAGCTTTTTACCCATTTTTAAACTCAGTTATTTGCCCGCTGTTTTTCTGAAATTGCCTTGTAGTAGTTTCTTTTATATTCTGGATATTGGTCCCTTATTCAGATGCAAGTTTTACACATATTTCCTCCCATCCTATAGGTTGCCTTTTCATTCTGTTGATTGTTGAAGAGACTATCCTTTCTTCACTTGGTAATCTTAGAACCTTGGCCAAGATCAGTTGGCCATATATATGTGCGTTTATTTGGCGTCTCTCTATTATATTTCATTGGTCTATCTCACTGTCTTGATGCCAGTAGCAGACTGTTTTGACTACTGTGGCATTGTTATGTGTTTTGAGTTCAGGAAGTGTTAATCTCCATCATTGCTCTTTGCTCTCAAGATTGTTTTATCTACTTTGGGGGGGGTTAAATATGTATTTTAGGATTCTGTCCGCTTCTATAATAATGACATGGAATTTTGTGGGTTGTTGCGATATATGTGTACATCACTTTCTGTAGTATAGAAATGCCAACAGTATTTAATAGTCCAGTCTATGAACGTGGTATGTCATTCCAATTACTTGTCTCTTCTTTAATTTCTTTCCGCAATGTCCTGTAGTTTTCAGTATACAAAGTTTTCACCTCCTACGGGGCCTTTTCCACTGCCTTCCTCAGGTCTTCTAGAGTCAGGGGTGAGAAGGATGGACTCATGCAGAGAGTGAAATCCCTCCCTCCCCTCTGCACCTACTCTCTGATTATGTCTAATACAGGTGTACTGGGCCATGCCCTTCACCTCTGTCTACAAGTGGGCCCCTTGCTGGGAATTCCTCTTGGATCTGAGTGTTGACTGTACTATTTCAGTGTCCACAAGGACTCTCGCAATGCCTGGCGTGGGTCCAAGAGCCCAAGATATACCTACATACGAATGATCAGATCAGGCCATCAAATTTTCTGCAGTAAAGAACAACCAGGGGAGGGGTGGCTGGTTGCCTCTTTCTCATCTTTGGATTTCTTAGAGCTGAGCTTTCCAGTGTGGTAGCCACTAACCAAATGTGTCTATTTATGATTAATTTAGTTCAAACAATAATTAACTCATTCTATTAAAAAATGCAAAAAGCACACACTTGCTTGGTCACACTAGCCATGTTTCAAGTGTGTCTGTAACATCTGGAATTTCAGGTTGGTAAGGTTGACGGTGAAAGCTATAAATGGGTCTATAGAAGTGAGGGGTCGAAAGGTGATTTTCTCAGCATCTCTCCCTCATTTGAAATTTTCAACGGTGATCAATATCTTATTGAAGGACTCTGTCTTCACAGAGCACAGGGGAGGTCTGAGAACCTGGAGGGAAGACCAGGGGGAGGCTGTGTGAGCCAGCAAGTCGAGTAGGAGAAATGGGTGGGTGAACTTGTATAATAACTTTATGCTCATGGTTGTGTCTGTACAGAATGCATCGTGGAGAGCATACATAAGAGCGTTGCTGATGACGATTCACGTAGCGAACAACTCTCAGGTAGGATCTAAAGCGAGACAATTCCTAGAACACTTGGGTTCCACCCGGTTCTTTAGAAACTAAGGAAGGTGAATATGAAATCAGGAAGAAGAAGGAAATATGTGTAGAATTCTGATTTGTTCTTTCCAAATTTTAATGATATAATAGAGTTATGGTGTCCATGTCCTTTGACTGTACTGTGCTTATAGTCATCTTTTCTTGCTTTGCCATTCAGAAATTTTCTTTCTCACAAGACTGCTCTTTCATTGCTTTTTCACTGCCAAAGATGAAAGGTTCATTTCTGTTTGGTATCTGGAGGGTATTTTGCACCAGGGATTTTGGTTTCCTTTTTACATTCACGTATGATGGCCATATCCTAGTGGGAACAAAACTCTCATAATCACTTGACACTGGAGAACAAGTTCTTATAGTGAGTGTCAGGTGGAGGATGAGACTTGAACTCTACCCCTCTACACTTTCAGGACTTGTAGCTTCACCTTAGGTTTGTCCTCACTGTTTATTCCTCATGGAAAGGGCGCTCCCAGAGGTGGATGAGTCAGAGAACACATGCTTTGGGATCACTGCATGTGCTCAGTCTCCTCATTTCAGCCTCAGCACCTCCCAAGGCTGATGTGCTGACATGCTTCCATTTGAGAGGGCTCCACGTCCAGCTGCCCCTAAAGACCCTTCATGGCCGGCAGGAATTCTAGAGGACTGTGTGAAGGGGCTGCTGGGCTCGCTTCACACACTGGCTCTCACAGCCCTGCTAACCTGGTCTCCTGGGATTGACCAGGCCCAGGACAAAGACTCAGGGCAGCAGGACCCAGGGTCACTGCTCTTCTTACAACCCACTGCTCCATCCGGACAGCCCTGCCCCTGCTCCCCACACTCCCGTCCTGCCCACCCTCTGACCTTTCCTCAGGCCTGCCTTGGTCTTATCCTTCCCAGTTCTTCCAAGGCTGGGGTAAACCCTGGCAGGTGCTGTGTGTTTAGGAGGCTTCCCCTGCTGTAGAACTTTTGTTTCAGTATTCCAGACGAAGGGAATTGGGACAAGTTACTTTTAACTGTAATATTGCTTTCATCCTCTCTAAGGGGCTAAGAGGCTTACAGAGTTGTTTTGAAGTACCTAAGGTTAGCTCTGGCACAGGACACTTACTTCTTTTGTGAAGTTGGTTGCATATCTAGGCTATTGTGGAGAATGCTGCAATGAACCTAAGTTCAACTCATTGTGATACTGATTTAATTTCCTTTGGATATATACCCAGAACTGTGATTGCTGAATCATATGATATTTCTGTTTATAATTTTATAAGGAATCCCCATACTCTTTTTCATAATAGCTGCACCATTTTACATTCCCACAGGCAGTGTACAAATTTTCCAATACCCCACATCTTGGCCTTGACTTGTGGGCTCTAGAGCACAGGCTTAGTAGTTGTGGTGCACGGGCTTAGTTGCTCCATGGCTGGATTCTTAGTGAACAAAACTGGGTTTCAGCATGCCTACTACTGGGTCCATTACAACTTCATTTAATAAGAAATCTCATCCCTTAGTAGGTCTCATAGCATTCTGAATGGTTATGATACATCTCTCTGCCACTTCCCTCATTCTAACTGTTTCCTATTAGAGTCTCGGGATGAGTCCTCCCCTCTTACCTGAAGCACTTAGTGCTAGGCAGGCCTCCTTCTTTTTGCAGGGAGCCCATGCTTGTACCCACATGCCACACCCAGTTCTGGAGGAGTCCGAGAAAGAAGGAGCCTTCAGGAGTAGATGGAGGAAATTCACTCCACCTTTCTCCTTTGAGGCTAATATTCACTATCGGATTCTGTGCTAAGGAAACGAAATGTCCTTCTCCTGTGGAAAGTCTGTCTTCCATCACTTGTGCCGGCCCTGTTTCTGTGTGCTGGGCAAGAAACACTGCGTACAGTGAAGACAGAACCAAGAGATCTACCCCAGGGATTGAGCTCAGGGTGGGCACTGACTCCCTTCCCAGGAGGGCGGAGAGGAGGTTGTGCTTTGCAAGGTGGGACAGAGAAACCAAGCAGTGTGACAAGAGCATCTCCACTCATGTTGCTGTGCAAACTGCCAGATGAAGTAGGTTCTTGGTATTTTCTGAAGGCTTTTGCAAGCAAACAAGTCTGGGAGTAAAGTCAATTAAAACATGGAAAGTTATACTTAAAAATTTTTTTTCGATAGTGAGTCCTTTGCGAGATACATACTTTAATAGAATATGATTGCCTTATATGTGTCAATATTTTCCCCACCAAAGAAAACACTGAAAATGCTTGATTGTAAAATGTCACTTGTTTACCCAAGAGACTGTCTATGAGTAAAGTTGTTCTAGAAATCCTCAATCCCTAGGTCGTAGTTTGCTGATGGTGCTGAGGGGAACCCTGGTGTGCGATTCAGTGCCTGCTACTCACAGGGAGGCTCTTAAGAACGCAGAGACCCGCCCAGTGGACCCCACGTGTGAGGACAGGATTGGAGCCTCGGGCTGGACTTGAAGAGGGAAATGCTTTAGAGAAGTGGAAGGAGATACAGGAAGGGCACCTGAGCCATGAGGAGTCAGGGGTGGTTGGTTTAGAGATCAAGGAAAAGTGTACACCTGAGCACAGCCTGGGCCACACTTAGGATGCTATTGGCACTTCTGCTTGAATGGGGAAGAGAAAGGACATCCCCCTCTTGCTGGAGTGAACTCTGGAGAGATGTCTTCTTTAAAGCCTGGGGAGAGGAGCTTCTCTCCCATTATCTCCTGATACCTGTGTACACTCGAGACCCTTCCTCCTTTCTTCTTTCCCTCTGTTGACTCCCTTTCCTTATTTTTCTTCTTTTTTCCCCTTTTTCCACTTGGTATTTATTTTACATATGTATATTTTATTGTTGTAAAAGTACACATACGATGAAATCCAACGTCTTAACAAGTTTTGAAATGTCCAGTCAGTCCTGTTGACTACATGCACCTTGTTGTACAGCATGTGTCTAGAACTTTTCCATTTTGAAATAACACATTCTAACCATTGAACAGAGACTTCCCATGTCAACCTCCTGCCAGCTCTTGGAACCACCCTTCTACTCTCTGCTTCTCGGAGTTTTCTTTCAGTTTTTGACCTTCCGTGACTGGCTTATTTCACTCTTACAAATGTCCTCCAAGTTCTTTCGTGTTGCTGCAAATGGCAGGATTTCCTTCTTTTTCAAAGACTGAATGACATTCCACTGTATGTGTACACCACATTTTCTTTATTAATTCATCTTCCCATGGACACTAGGCAGTTTTCCTATGTTGTGTATTGTGTATAATGCTGCAATGGACATGAGATTGTAGATATCTCTTGGACATTCTTGTTTTATCTCCTTTGTATATAAACCTAAATGAGTGATTGCTGGATTTTATGAGAGTTCTCTTAATAATTTTTGGGGGACCTCCATTCTGTTTTCCATAATGGCTACACCATTTTACATTACTACAGGGTACAAAACAGGGTACAGAAGTTCCACTTCTTCACATCTTTGCCAGCATCCATTAATTTTCTTTCTTTTCTTCTTTTTCTTTCTTTTTTTTTCTTTTGTTTGCAGTACACGGGCCTCTCATTGTTGTGAGGTCTCCCGTCGCGGAGCACAGGCGCCAAACGCACAGGCTCAGCGGCCATGGTTCATGGGCCAAGCCGCTCAGCGGCATGTGGGATCCTCTCAAACCGGGGCACGAACATGTGTCCCCTGCATCAGCAGGCGGACTCTCAACCACTGTGCCACCAGGGAAGCCCTAATTGTCTTTTTATAATACACATTCTAACAGGTGTGAGTGATATGTCCTTGTGGCTTGATTTCCATTTCCCTGATGCTTAGCGATGTTGAGCAAATTTTCATATGTAGATTGACTACTTGTATGTCTTTATGGAGAAATGTCTAGTGAAGCTTTTTACCCATTTTGAAACTCAGTTATTTGCCTGCTGTTTTTCTGAAATTGCCTTGTAGTAGTTTCTTTTATATTCTGGATATTGGTCCCTTATTCAGATGCAAGTTTTACACATATTTCCTCCCATCCTATAGGTTGCCTTTTCATTCTGTTGATTGTTGAAGAGACTATCCTTTCTTCACTTGGTAATCTTAGAACCTTGGCCAAGATCAGTTGGCCATATATATGTGCATTTATTTGGCGTCACTCTATTATATTTCATTGGTCTATCTCACTGTCTTGATGCCAGTAGCAGACTGTTTTGACTACTGTGGCATTGTTATGTGTTTTGAGTTCAGGAAGTGTTCATCTCCATCATTGCTCTTTGCTCTCAAGATAGTTTTATCTACTTGGGGGGGGGGTTCCATATGTATTTTAGGATTCTGTCCGCTTCTATAATAATGACATGGAATTTTGTGTGTTGTTGCGATATATGCGTACATCACTTTCTGGAGTATAGAAATGCCAACAGTATTTAATAATCCAGTCTATGAACGTGGTATGTCATTCCAATTACTTGTCTCTTCTTTAATTTCTTTCCGCAATGTCCTGTAGTTTTCAGTATACAAAGTTTTCACCTCCTACAGGGCCGTTTCCACTGCCTTCCTGAGGTCTTCTAGAGTCAGCGGTGAGAAGGATGGACTCATGCAGAGAGTGAAATCCCTCCCTCCCCTCTGCACCTACTCTCTGATTATGTCTAATACAGGTGTACTGGGCCATGCCCTTCACCTCTGTCTACAAGTGGGCCCCTTGCTGGGAATTCCTCTTGGATCTGAGTGTTGACTGTACTATTTCAGTGTCCACAAGGACTCTCGCAATGCCTGGCGTGGGTCCAAGAGCCCAAGATATACCTACATACGAATGATCAGATCAGGCCATCAAATTTTCTGCAGTAAAGAACAACCAGGGGAGGGGTGGCTGGTTGCCTCTTTCTCATCTTTGGATTTCTTAGAGCTGAGCTTTCCAGTGTGGTAGCCACTAACCAAATGTGTCTATTTATGATTAATTTAGTTCAAACAATAATTAACTCATTCTATTAAACAATGCAAAAAACACACAATTGCTTGGTCACACTAGCCATGTTTCAAGTGTGTCTGTAACATCTGGAATTTCAGGTTGGTAAGGTTGACGGTGAAAGCTATAAATGGGTCTATAGAAGTGAGGGGTCGAAAGGTGATTTTCTCAGCATCTCTCCCTCATTTGAAATTTTCAACTGTGATCAATATCTTATTGAAGGACTCTGTCTGCACAGAGCACAGGGGAGGTCTGAGAACCTGCAGGGAAGACCAGGGGGATGCTGTGTGAGCCAGCAAGTCGAGTAGGAGAAATGGGTGGGTCAACTTGTATAATAACTTTATGCTCATGGTTGTGTTTGTACAGAATGCATCGTGGAGAGCATACATAACAGCGTTGCTGATGACGATTCACGTAGCGAACAACTCTCAGGTAGGATCTAAAGCGAGACAATTCCTAGAACACTTGGGTTCCACCCGGTTCTTTAGAAACTAAGGAAGGTGAATATGAAATCAGGAAGATGAGGGAAATATGTGTAGAATTCTGATTTGTTCTTTCCAAATTTTAATGATATAATAGAGTTATGGTGTCCATGTCCTTTGACTGTACTGTGCTTATAGTCATCTTTTCTTGCTTTGCCATTCAGAAATTTTCTTTATCACAAGACTACTCTTTCATTGCTTTTTCACTGCCAAAGATGAAAGGTTCATTTCTGTTTGGTATCTGGAGGGTATTTCGCACCAGGATTTTGGTTTCCTTTTTACCTTCACGTATGATGGCCATATCCTAGTGGGAACAAAACTCTCATAATCACTTGACACTGGAGAACAAGTTCTTATAGGGAGTGTCAGGTGGAGGATGAGACTTGAACTCTCCCCCTCTACACTTTCAGGACTTGTAGCTTCACCTTAGGTTTGTTCTCACTGTTTATTCCTCATGGAAAGTGCGCTCCCAGAGGTGGATGAGTCAGAGAACACATGCTTTGGGATCACTGCATGTGCTCAGTCTCCTCATTTCAGCCTCAGCACCTCCCAAGGCTGATGTGCTGACATGCTTCCATTTGAGAGGGCTCCACGTCCAGCTGCCCCTACAGACGCTTCATGGCCAGCAGGAATTCTAGAGGACTGTGTGAGGGGCTGCTGGGCTCGCTTCACACACTGGCTCTCATAGCCCTGCTAACCTGGTCTCCTGGAATTGAAGAGGCCCAGGACAGAGACTCAGGGCAGCAGGACCCAGGGTCACTGCTCTTCTTACAACCCACTGCTCCATCCGGACAGCCCTGCCCCTGCTCCCCACACTCCAGTCCTGCCTACCCTCGGACCTTTCCTCAGGCCTGCCTTGGTCTTATCCTTCCCAGTTCTTCCAAGGCTGGGGTAAACCCTGGCAGGTGCTGTGTGTTTAGGAGGCTTCCCCTGCTGTAGAACTTTTCTTTCAGTATTCCAGACTAAGGGAATTGGTTCAAGTTACTTTTAACTCTAATATTGCTTTCATCCTCTCTAAGGGGCTAAGAGACTTATGCAGTTGTTTTGAAGTACCTAAGGTTAGCTCAGGCACAGGACACTTACTTGTTTTGTGAAGTTGGTTGCATATCTAGGCTATTGTGGAGAATGCTGCAATGAACCTAAGTTCATCTCATTGTGATACTGATTTAATTTCCTTTGGCTATATACCCAGAACTGTGATTGCTGAATCATATGATATTTCTGTTTATAATTTTATAAGGAACCCCCATATTCTTTTTCATAAGAGCTGCACCATTTTACATTACCACCAGCTGTGTACAAAGTTTCCAATTCCCCACATCTTGGCCTTAAACTGTTAATTTTTTTCTTTATAATACACAACCTAACAGGTGTGAGGTCTTCATTTGCATTGCCCTGATGCTTAGTGAGGTTGAGAACCTTTTCTTATATTTGTTAGCCATTTGTATGTCTTTTTCAGGAAATGTCTTATTTAAGTCTTTGCACATTTCTGAACCCAGTTATTTACCCTTTTTAATTTTTTAACGTATTTTGCATTTGAGTTGTAGTGTTTTTCTTAGATGTTTTGGACATTAGCTCCTTTTCTGATATATGTTTGTAATCTTTCTGTAAGTTATATTTTCATCCTATTGACTGTTGAAAAAACTATACTTTCCCTATTTGTTGTCTTAGAGGCTTTGTGAATTTCATTTGGCCATGTATCTATGAGTTTTCTTGGGTTTTATTTATTCTGGTCTTTAGGCCCATGTATCTGTTTCTATGTCAGTACCATACAGTTTTTGTGTGTGTGTGTGTTTTTTTTTTTTTTTTTTTTTTTGGCGGTACACGGGCCTCCCACTGCCGTGGCCTCTCCTGTTGCGGAGCACAGGCTCCGGACATACAAGCCCAGCGGCCATGGCCCACGGGCCCAGCCTCTCCGCGGCACGCGGGATCTTCCCGGACCGGTGCACGAACTTGTGTCCCTTGCATTGGCAGGCACACTCTCAACCACTGCGCCACTTGCGAAGCCCTATACCATACAGTTTTGATTCCTGTGGCTTTGTAATGTGTTTTGAAGGCAGGAAGTGAGTAGCCTCCATCTATGTTCTTTGTTCTCAGGATTGTTTTCTCTGTTTGGAGTCCTTAGTGTTTCCATATATATTTTAGGATCTTTTTTTTTTTTCTGTTTCTTTGAAAATGACATTGGGATTTTGATATGTATTATAATGAATTTATACTTACCTTTGCATAGTGTAGAAATGTCAACAATAATAAGTCTCCAGTCTATGAATATGATATGTCATTTCAATTATTTATTCCTTGTGAAATTATTTCAGCAGTGGTTTGCAGTTTTCAGTGTACAGGCCATTTACCTTCTAAGGGCATTTTGTCCCTTCCTTCCCTGGATTTTTCAGAGGCAGTGGTGAGAAGGCTGGCCTCATGAAATGAGTGAATGTCCCTCCCTCCCTTCTGCACCTGCTCGCTGATTATGTCTAGCACAGGTGCACTGGGCCATGCTCATTACCTCTCCCCTCAAGTGGAACACCTGTCAGGAATTCCTCTAGGATCTGGGAGTTGACATTACTGTTTCAGTGTCCCCAGGTCTCATGAGTGCCTGGCAAGTGTGCATGAGCCTAGGAAACACCTACAAAGGAATCATCAAATCTGGCCAGCAAACTGCCCTGCAGAAGGTGTTGGGCTGCACCTCTCACACCTGCAAGCCCTGTACTTGCTCAGCCTCAGGGCTAAGGATAGAGCCCGGAGTCAGGGACAGAGACATTCATAGTTTAATAGATGGGAGACCTTTCACGTCTTAAGCAAAGTGGTCCTGGAGAGACATCCCACTGTAGATAGGCGATGGCAGGCAGAACGCAGCAGCAGCAGTAGCAGCATTCTTCACTCTGGGCGGAATAGGCAGGCTACCAGTTAAAGGGGGAATTGACAGCAGATGAGCTCATCGGTTACCAGGGAAACCTGCAGAGGGACGCATCCCTCTTACCCCTTGGGCTAAATACCTTTACGGGGCAGAGGTTTTTCCTTTGGTAAACCATCAGCAAACAGCCATCTTGAATGGGTATATATATATATATATATATATATATATGGAGAGAGAGAGAGAGAGGGATGTGTATTATAGTGTGGTAGCCACTAGCTAGATGTGCCTGTTATAATTTATTTAATTCAATCAATGATTAACTCAGTGTATTAAAATAAAACAAATAAAATATCCGATTAGTCCATCACATTAGTCACATTTTAAATGTATCCATAAGACTTGTAAATTCATATTCGTGTTTCTACAGAATCGACTCTGGATAGCATTTGTGGCTGTGATAAGGAAAAGGATACAGGTAGGAACAACACTTAGGTAGGATCTAATGGCAGAGGGTTCCTGGAACTTTAGGGTTATATCTCCTGCTTTGGAGACTGAGGAAGGTGGATATGAAATCGGAAAGAAGAATAAAATATGTGTAGAGTTCTGACTTGTTTTTTTCATATTTGGGTGATACAATAGAGAGAAATTGTGTCCTTAGACGCGACTCTGCTCTATAATCACCTTTTCTTGATTTGCTCATCAAAAATGATCTTTTCCACATGAGCTTCTCTTTCTTGTGCTTGTCACTGCCTAATATGGAAGTTTGTTTTCTGGTTAGCACATCTAGGGTATTGTGCACAGAAGAGTTTGTTTTCTTTTGCATATTGACCTATGATGGACAGAACCTGTGGGTCAAAACTCTCATGGGCCCTTGAAACTTGAGACCAAGTTCTTCTAGAAAGGGTGAGGTGGTGGATGAGAAGTGAACTGTCTCCCCCTGCACTTTCGGGACTTGTGGCTTCACCTCATATTTGGTGCTCACTGTTAGTTGCTCTTGTAAAGGACAGTCCCAGAGATGGATGAGTCACAGAACACGTGCTCTGGGATCACTGCATGAGCTCCTTGAGCTCATCTCAGCCTCTCCATATCCCCAAGGCTGATGTGCTGACATGCTTCCATTTGAGAGGGGTCCACGTCCAGCTGGCCCTAAAGACCCTTCATGGCCAGCAGGAATTCTAGAGGGCTGTGTGAAGGGGCTGAAGGGCTTCTTCACAGCCTTGCTTTCACAGCCCTGCTGACCTGGTCTCCTGGGATTTACCAGGCCCAGGACAGAGACTCAGGGCAGCAGGACCCAGGGTCACTGCTCTTCTTACAACCCACTGCTCCTTCCAGACAGGCCTGCCCTTGCTCCCCACACCCCAGTCCTGCCTACCCTCTGACTTTTCCTCAGGCCTGCCTTGGTCTTATCCTTCCCAGGTCTTCCAAGGCTGTGGTAAACCCTGGCAGGTGCTGTGTGTTTATGAGGCTTCCTCTGCTGTAGAATTTTGTTTTCAGTATTCCAGATTAAGGGAATTGGGACAAGTTACTTTTAACTCTAATATTGCTTTCATCCTCTCTAAGGGGCTAAGAGACTTACGGAGTTGTTTTGAAGTACCTAAGGTTAGCTCAGGCACAAGACCCTTACTTGTTTTGTGAAGTTGGTTGCATGTTCTTCCCTCAACCCAGCTGTTGCCCAGATTTGGTTAATATTCCTTTTCCTCAGAATGAGATGGTGCAGAGATAAATGTTCTAAGCTCTTGACTTCCTAAGTGGAAAAGCCAAACTGAGAACCCAGGGGTGGGTCCCAATATGGATGCTCTGGATCGCTGACCTGCATTTACCACTCAGCCAAGGGACCCTCAGTCATGAAGCAAGGGAGTCCCTGCATCCGTATCCTTGGCTGGAAGTCCTAGCATCTCCAAAGGTCCAGACATTGCCCATCAGGTGGCCTTAGTGATCACAGAATCCAGGGCAGCTATGGGTGGACTTATCAGTTGACTTTGGCACAGTCATTAATGTGAAATTCACCTCAAGACCTGCATTCTCCTGGTCAGCTCACAGATTCTGAGAGGTGTGAGACCCCACGTATACAGTACAGGTCATATCTGTCAGTGCTGGTGTCATTGCTTAAACAAGGCCAAAAGCAGATAAGAATCAGGGAGCTATTTTATTGTATTGGATAACATTACCATAAGCCATAGCATTGGTCAATTCCTGTAGCCCACACCCAAGGACTCAAAGTGGAACCTGACTGTTAGCCTATACACTTCTCCTGCACAGCTGGGTTAGAGACAGGCTGTGCTCAGTCCGGGCTCCCTCTTCATAACGAAGTGTCCCACTTATGGAACAGCTCCCTAGAGTATGGACAGCCCCTGACTCAGTGGGCATACATACATTGTATAGAAAACAAAGACTGGGAGAAAAATATGACACGATTGATAGTGGCTGTATCTAAAGGGTAGGATTTCAGTTTTGTCAAATCTTGTGTATTTGAATTTCTTTAAGACAAGTGATTAGTGAATAAATATAGTATATTTTGTCTAGGATTGAATTCAGTCCTTTAATGGAGGTTGCTGTTAATCAAGTATAAAATATCATACAACAGAAGACATGATAAATGCAGTAGCTGGCATTGTGGATGCTGGGGAAAGAGTGATCTGGGAAAAATCAAGAGACAGCGGCAATGTAGCAGAAGCTCAAAGCTTGGGTCATGGGTCTCTGTCATTGAAACATAGCATGCCTTTTAATGTTTACCATTTTTTTTTTTTTGGCGGTATGCGGGCCTCTCACTGTTGTGGCCTCTCCCGTTGCGGAGCACAGGCTCCGGATGCGCAGGCCCAGCGGCCATGGCTCACGGGCCCAGCCGCTCCGCGGCATATGGGATCCTCCCAGACCGGGGCACGAACCCGTGTCCCCTGCATCGGCAGGCGGACTCTCAACCACTGCGCCACCAGGGAGGCCCTGTTTACCATTTTTTAGATCGACCCTTCCCTTCTGATTAGGCTCCCCTTAGCTAGAAAGCCAAAGCTCTATTTTAAGTTCCTTCCTCTTGTCCTTTGCCTTCCTTCATCCCCCAAAGAGGATGGCCCAACACCAGCTCAGCCCACACTTACTAACCTCCCACATCCATACACACCACCCCATGTCCTCATCGAGAAGAAAGCCCCTGAGTAATTCCTGAGCCGCATCACCAGTGTCCTGACAGTTACTCTGTGTCCCTCCAGCTCTCCCTGAGGATGTGGCGGTTGACCTGCACCGTGATAGGACAGAAGAAAAGCCTTCGTGGATCATCAAGGTAAGCTGGATTTTTTCTGGTCTGAGATAGAAATATTGCTTTATTTCTCTTTCAATAGATTTAAGTTATGTATATTTGAGGGTATTCCTTCCAGATACATACAATTCCCTTGGCTGGGAGAATGTGGAGTGAGAGTCTATTACCAACTCATGGAGCCCGATTCCACAGGACATTACAATTGACAGCATCCATTACAGCCTGTAGAGTATGGAGCTCTCTCTCCTGCAGCGATTTTTCTTCTAGGCAAAGAATTCTGTAATTTCCAACCTAAATGGACTTGGAAGTTCCATCCTCCCAGCAAAGTTCTTGCCTTTCAGCCTGAGTAGGTTTGCTCTGTTAACTCTTGCTGGGTTCCCTGGACCACTGTTTCTTATCAGGTTTTCTACTGTCAGCAAATGAACAAAAGACCTGAGCATCACTGTGATCTTATCCTCATAGTGTTTTCTCTTCTGTAATTGCAGGTGGCCTTCACAGAACATGAAAACGGTATGTATTCTGGAATCAGTCACTTGGGGAGGAAGAACTTTGAACATGAGAATGTGGGACATTCTTGCTGGTTTTAGTGTAGAGGGCAAACTGATTCCAAATTTGTGCTGGGAATGAGAGTAGGGGTCCTGGTGATAGAAAGTGTTTTACAAGTAATGGAATCAATTACTATACTCCGAGGAAGAAGCTGCATTACGGTTAGGTGGTGTATGTTTGTATGCATGAGACTGGGTGTGTCTGTATGTGAAATGAGTGGTATGATTCTGTGCTTGTATGTGAAGTTTTTGTGTTGTGTTTCCCTTGATTTATGTTCCCCTAAACATCACTGTTACTGGTGCCAACTTTCTAGAAAATATTCCCATCACCACTGCATCATGAATGGGTATGGATATAAAACTAAATATATTGTACACTTTCAGTGTGTGCATTGATTTCATACCAATTGAGCCTCATTTAACCTGGAAAACAAATCCTATCACCACCCAGGCAAATGTTTACTGGATTCTTTTTTTTTTGGCTGTTTTGGCTCTTTGTTGCAGTGCGCAGGCTTCTCATTTCGGTGGCTTCTCTTGCTCCAGTGCACGAGCTCTAGGTGCATGGGCTTCAATAGTTGTGGCACATGTTCTCAGTAGTTGTGACTTTCAGGCTCTACGGCACAGGCTTAGTGCATGTGTTGCACGGACATAGTTGCTCCATGGCTGGATTCTTAAAGAAAAAAACTGGGTTTCAGCATCCCTATTACTGGGTCAATTACAACTTCATTTAATAAGAAATCTCATCCCTTAGTAGGTCTCATAGCATTCTGAATGGTTATGATACATCTCTCTGCCACTTCCCTCATTCTAACTGTTTCCTATTAGAGCCTCGGGATGAGTCCTCCCCCCTTACCTGAAGCACCTTGTGCTAGGCAGGCCTCCTTCCTTTTGCAGGGAGCCCATGCTTGTACCCACATGCCACACCCAGTTCTGGAGAAGTCCGAGAAAGAAGGAGCCTCCAGGAGTAGATGGAGGAAATTCACTCCACTTTTCTCCTTTGAGGCTAATATTCACTATCAGATTCTGTTCTTAGGAAACGAAATGTCCTTCTCCTGTGGAAAGTTTGTCTTCCATCACTTGTGCCGGCCCTGTTTCTGTGTGCTGGGCAAGAAACACTGCATACAGTGAAGACAGAACCAAGAGATCTACCCCAGGGATTGAGCTCAGGGTGGGCACTGGCTCCCTCTCCAGGAGGGCGGACAGAAGTTTGTGCTTTGCATGGTGGGACAGAGAAACCAAGCAGTGTGACAAGAGCATCTCCACTCATCTTGCTGTGCATACTGCCAGATGAAGTATGTTCTTGGTATTTTCTGAAGGCTTTTGAAAGCAAACAAGTCTGGGAGTAAAGTCAATTAAAACATGGAAAGTTATACTTAAAAATTTTTTTTCGATAGTGAGTCCTTTGAGAAATACATACTTTAATAGAATATGATTGCCTTATATGTGTCAATATTTTCCCCACCAAAGAAAAAATTGAAAATGCTTGATTGTAAAATGTCACTTGTTTACCCAAGAGACTGTCTATGAGTAAAGTTGTTCTAGAAATCCTCAATCCCTAAGTCGTAGTTTGCTGATGGTGATGAGGGGAACAGTTGTGTGCGATTCAGTGCCTGCTACTCACAGGGAGGCTCTTAAGAACGCAGAGACCCGCCCAATGGACACCACGTGTAAGGACAGGATTGGAGCCTCGGGCTGGACTTGAAGAGAGAAATGCTTTAGAGAAGTGGAAGGAGATACAGGAAGGGCACCTGAGCCATGGGGAGTCAGGGGTTGTTGGTTTAGAGATCAAGGAAAAGTGTACACCTGAGCACAGCCTGGGCCACACTTAGGATGCTATTGGCACTTCTGGTTGAATGGGGAAGAGGAAGGACATCCCCCTCTTGCTGGAGTGAACTCTGGAGAGATGTCTTCTTTAAAGCCTGGGGAGAGGAGCTTCTCTCCCATTATCTCCTGATACCTGTGTACATTCGAGACTCTTCCTGCTTTTTTCTTTCCCTCTGTTGACTCCCTTTCCTTATTTTTCTTCTTTTTCCCCCTTTTTCAACTTTGTATTTATTTTACATATGTGTATTTTATTGTTGTAAAAGTACACATACGATGAAATCCAACGTCTTAACATGTTTTGAAATGTCCAGGCAGTCCTGTTGACTACATGCACCTTGTTGTACAGCATGTGTCTAGAACTTTTCCATTTTGAAATAACACATTCTAACCATTGAACAGAGACTTCCCATGTCAACCTCCTGCCAGCTCTTGGAACCACCCTTCTACTCTCTGCTTCTCGGAGTTTTCTTTCAGTTTTTAACCTTCTGTGACTGGCTTATTTCACTCTTACAAATGTCCTCCAAGTTCTTTCGTGTTGCTGCAAATGGCAGGATTTCCTTCTTTTCAAAGACTGAATGACATTCCACTGTATGTATACACCACATTTTCTTTATTAATTCATCTTCCCATGGACACTAGGCAGTTTTCCTATGTTGTGTATTGTGTATAATGCTGCAATGGACATGAGATTGTAGATATCTCTTGGACATTCTTGTTTTATCTCCTTTGTATATAAACCTAAATGAGTGATTGCTGGATTTTATGAGAGTTCTCTTAATAATTTTTGGGGGACCTCCAGTCTGTTTTCCATAATGGCCACACCATTTTACATTACTACAGGGTACAAAACAGGGTACAGAAGTTCCACTTCTTCACATCTTGGCCAGCATCCTTTAATTTTCTTTTTTTTTTTTTTTTTTTTTTCTTGCAGTACATGGGCCTCTCTTTGTTGTGGGCTCTCCCGTTGCGGAGCAAAGGCTCCAAACGCACATGCTCAGCGGCCATGGCTCATGGGCCCCGCTGCTCAGCGGCATGTGGGATCCTCCCAGAGCTGGGCACGAACATGTGTCCCCTGCATCAGCAGGCGGACTCTCAACCACTGTGCCACCAGGGAAGACCTAATTGTCTTTTTATAATACACATCCTAACATGTGTGAGTGATATCTCCTTGTGGCTTGATTTCCATTTCCCTGATGCTTAGTGATGTTGAGAAAATTTTCATATGTAGATTGACCACTTCTATATCTTTATGGAGAAATGTCAAGTGAAGCTTTTTACCCATTTTGAAACTTAGTTATTTGCCCGCTGTTTTTCTGAAATTGACTTGTAGTAGTTTCTTATATATTCTGGATATTGGTCCCTTATTCAGAACAAGGTTTACACATATTTCCTCCCATCCTATAGGTTGCCTTTTCATTCTGTTGATTGTTGAAAAGACTATCCTCTCTTCACTTGGTAATCTTAGAACCTTGGCACAGATCAGTTGGCCATATATATGTGCATTTATTTGGAGTCTCTCTATTATATTTCATTGGTCTATCTCACTGTCTTGATGCCAGTAGCAGACTGTTTTGACTACTGTGGCATTGTTATGTGTTTTGAGTTCAGGAAGTGTTAATCTCCATCATTGCTCTTTGCTCTCAAGATTGTTTTATCTACTTGGGGGTGTGGTTCTGTATGTATTTTTGAATTGTGTCCACCTCAATAATAATGACATGGAATTTTATTTGTTGTTGCGATATATGTGTACATCACTTTATGTAGTATAGAAATGCCAACAGTATTTAATACTCCAGTCTATGAACATGGTATGTCATTCCAATTACTTGTCTCTTCTTTAATTTCTTTCCCAGTATCCTGTAGTTTTCAGTATACAAAGTTTCAGCTCCTACGGGGCCTTTTCAACTGCCTTCCTCAGGTCTTCGAGTTAGTGGTGAGAAGGATTTAGTCATGGAGAGAGTGAAATCCCTCCCTCCCCTCTGCAACTACTCTGTGATTATGTCTAATAAAGGTGTACTTTGCCATGCCCTTCACCTCTGTCTACAAGTCGGCCCCTTGCTGGGAATTCCTCTTGGATCTGAGTGTTGACTGTACTATTTCAGTGTCCACAAGGACTCTCCCAATGCCTGGCGTGGCTCCAAAAGCCCAAGATAAACCTACATACGAATGATCAGATCAGGCCATCAAATTTTCTGCAGTAAAGAACAACCAGGGGAGGGGTGGCTGGTTGCCTCTTTCTCATCTTTGGATTTCTTAGAGCTTAGCTTCCCAGTGTGGTAGCCACTAACCAAATGTGTCTATTTATAGTTAATTTAGTTTAAACAATAATCAACTCATTCTATTAAAATATGCAAAGACCACACAATTGCTTGGTCACACTAGCCATGTTTCAAGTGTGTCTGTAACTTCTGGAATTTCAGGTTGGTAAGGTTGACGGTGAAAGTTTTAATTGGTCAATAGAAGTGAGGGGTCGAAAGGTGATTTTCTCAGCATCTCTCCCTCAATTGAAATTTTCAACTATGATCAATATCATATTGAAGGACTCTGTCTGCACAGAGCACAGGGGAGGTCTGAGAAACTGGAGGGAAGACCATGGAGATGCTATGTGAGCCACCAGGTCGAGTAGGAGAAATGGGTTGGTCAACTTGTATAATAACTTTATTCTCATGGTTGTGTTTGTACAGAATGCATCGTGGAGAGCATACATAGCTGTGATGCTGATGATGATTCACTTAGGGAACAACTCTCAGGTAGGATCTAAAGGGAGACAATTCCTAGAACACTTGGGTTCCACGCGGTTCTTTAGAAACTAAGGAAGGTGAATATGAAATCAGGAAGAAGAAGGAAATATGTGTAGAATTCTGATTCGTTCTTTCCAAATTTTAATGATATAATAGAGTTATTGTGTCCATGTCCTTTGACTGTACTGTGCTTATAGTCATCTTTCCTTTCTTTGCCATTCAGAAATTTTCTTTCTCACAAGACTACTCTTTCATTGCTTTTTCACTGCCAAAGATGAAAGCTTCGTTTCTGTTTTGTACCTGGAGGGTATTTTGCACCAGGGATTTTGGTTTCCTTTTTACATTCACGTATGATGGCCATATCCTAGTGGGAACAAAACTCTCATAGTCACTTGACACTGGAGAACAAGTTCTTATAGTGAGTGTCAGGTGGAGGATGAGACTTGAACTCTCTCCCTCTACACTTTCAGGATTTGTAGCTTCATCTTACGTTTGTCCTCACTGTTTATTCCTCATGGAAAGCGCGTTCCCAGAGGTGGATGAGTCAGAGAACACATGCTTTGGGATCACTGCATGTGCTCAGTCTCCTCATTTCAGCCTCAGCACCTCCCAAGGCTGATGTGGTGACATGCTTCCATTTGAGAGGGTTCCACGTCCCGCGGCCCTAGACATCCTCCACGGGCGGCAGAAATTCTAGAGGACTGTGTAAAGGGGCTGCTGGTCTTCTTCACACACTTGCTTTCACAGCCCTTCTGACTTGGTCCCCTGGGGTTGACAAGGCCCAGGACAGAGACTTAGGGCAACAGGACCCATGGTCACTGCTCTTCTAACAACCCACTGCTCATTCCAGACAGCCCTGCCCTTGCTCCCCACACCCCAGTCCTGTCTACCCTCTGACCTATACTGAGGCCTGCCTTGGTCTTATCCTTCCCAGTTCTTCCAAGGCTGGGGTAAACCCTGGCAGGTGCTGTGTGTTTAGGAGGCTTCCCCTGCTGTAGATATTATGTTTCTGTGTTGCAGACTAAGGGAATTGGGACAAGTTACTTTTAACTCTAATATTGCTTTCATCCTCTCTAAGGGGCTAAGAGACTTACGGAGTTGTTTTGAAGTACCTAAGGTTAGCTCAGGTACAGGACCCTTAATTGTTTTGTGAAGTTGGTTGCATGTTCTTCCATCAACTCAGCTGTTGCCCAGATTTGGTTAATATTCCTTTTCCTCAGAAGGAGGTGTTGCAGAGATAAATGTTCTAAGCTCTTGACCTCCTAAGTGGAAAAGCCATACTGAGAACACAGGTGTGGGTCCCAATGTGGGTGCTCTGGATCCCTGACCTACACTTACCACTCAGCCAAGCGATCCTCAGTCATGGAGCAAGGGAGTTCCTGCCTCCATATCCTTAGCGGGAAGTCCTAGCATCTCCAAAGGTCCAGACCTTGCCGATCAGGTGGCCTTAGTGGTCACACAATCCAGGGCAGCTATGGGTGGGCTTATCAGTTGACTTTGGCACAGTCATTAATGTGAAATTCACCTCAAGACCTGTATTCTCCTGGTCAGCTACAGATTCTGAGTGGTGTGAGACCCCATGTATACAGTACAGGTCATATCTGTCAGTGCTGGTGTCATTGCTTAAACAAGGCCAAAAGCAGATAAGAATCAGGGAGCTATTTTATTGTATTGGATAACATTACCATAAGCCATAGCATTGGTCAATTCCTGTAGCCCACACCCAAGGACTCAAATTGGAACCTGACTGTTAGCCTGTACACTTCTCCTGCACAGCTGGGTTAGAGACAGGCTGTGCTCAGTCCGGGCTCCCTCTTCATAACAAAGTGTCCGACTTATGGAACAGCTCCCTAGAGTATGGACAGCCCCTGATTCAATGGGCATACATACCTTGTATAGAAAACAAAGACTGGGAGAAAAATATGATACGATTGATAGTGGCTGTATCTAAAGGGTAGGATTTCAGTTTTGTCAAATCTTGTGTATTTGATGTTCTTTAAGACAAGTGATTAGTGAATAAATATAGCATATTTTGTCTAGGATTGAATTCAGTCCTTTAATGGAGGTTGCTGTTAATCAAGTATAAAATATCATACAACAGAAGACATGATAAATGCAGTAGCTGGCATTGTGGATGCTGGGGAAAGAGTGATCTGGGAAAAATCAAGAGACAGTGGCAATTTAGCAGAAGCTCAAAAGAGGCAGGATGGGTCATGGGTCTGTGTCATTGAAACAGAGCATGCATTTTAGTGTTTACCATTGTTTAGATCGACCCTTCCCTTCTGATTAGGCTCCCCTTAGCTAGAAAGCCAAAGCTCTGTTTTCATTTCCTTCCTCTTGTCCTTTGCCTTCCTTCTTCCCCCAAAGAGGATGGCCCAACACCAGCTCAGCCCACACTTACTAACCTCCCACATCCATACACACCACCCCATGTCCTCATCGAGAAGAAAGACCCTGAGTAATTGCTGACCACCATCACCAGTGTCCTGACAGTTACTCTGTGTCCCTCCAGCTCTCCCTGAGGATGTGGCGGTTGACGTGCACCATGATAGGACAGAAGAAAAGCCTCCGTGGATCATCAAGGTAAGCTGGATTTTTTCTGGTCTGAGATCGAAATATTGCTTTATTTCTCTTTCAATAGATTTAAGTTATGAATATTTGAGGGTATTCCTTCCAGATACATACAATTCCCTTGGTTGGGAGAATGTGGAGTGAGAGTCTATTACCAACCCTTGGTGCCTGATTCCACAGGACATTAAAATTGACATTATCCATTACAGCCTGCAGAGAATGGAGCTCTCTCTCCTGCAGCGATTTTTCCTCTAGGCAAAGAATTCTGTAATTTCCAACCTAAATGGACTTGGAAGTCCCATCCTCCCAGCAAAGTTCTTGCCTTTCAGCCTGAGTAGGTTTGCTCTGATAACCCTTGCTAGGTTCCCTGGACCACTGTTTCTTATCAGGTTTTCTACTGTCAGCAAATGAACAAAAGACCTGAGCATCACTGTGATCTTATCCTCATAGTGTTTTCTCTTCTGTAATTGCAGGTGGCCTTCACAGAACGTGAAAACGGTATGTATTCTGGAATCAGTCACTTAGGGAGGAAGAACTTTGAAGATGAGAAAGTGGGACATTCTTGCTGGTTTCGGTGTAGAGGGCAAACTGATTCCAAATTTGTGCTGGGAATGAGAGTAGGGGCCCTGATGATAGAAAGTGATTTACAAGTAATGTGACCAATTACTATAGTCCCAGGAAGAAGCTGTATTACGGTTAGGTGGTGTAGGTTTGTGTGCATGAGACTGGGTGTGTCTGTATGTGAAATGAGTGGTATGATTCTGTGTGTGTTTGTGACCATTTTGTGTTGTGTTTCGCTTGATTTATGATCCCGTAATCATCACTGTTACTGGTGCCAACTTTCTAAAAAATATTCCCATCAACACTGCATCATGAATGGGTGTGGATATAAAAGTAAATAAACTGTACACTTTCAGGGTGTGCTTTGATTTTATACCAATTGAGCCTCATTTAACCTGGAAAACATATCCTATACAACACAGGCAAATGTTTACTTGATTCTTTTTTTTTTTCTTTTGGCCGTGTTGGGTCTTCGTTGCACTGTGCGGGCTTCGCATTTCGGTGGCTACTGTTGTTCCAGACCACGGGCTCTAGGTGCATGGGCTTCAATAGTTGTGGCACGTGGGCTCAGTAGTTGTGACTTTCGGGGTCTAGAGCACAGGCTTAGTCGTTGTGGTGCACGGGTTTAGTTACTCCATGGCTGGATTCTTAATGAACAAAACTGGGTTTCATCATCCCTACTACTGGGTCAATTACAACTTCATTTAATAAGAAATCTCATCTCTTAGTACGTCTCATAGCATTCTGAATGTTTATGATATATCTCTCTGCCACTTCCCTCTTTCTAACTGTTTCCTATTAGAGCCTCGGGATGAGTCCTCCCCCCTTAACTGAAGCTCATTGTGCTAGGCATGCCTCCTTCTTTTTGCAGGGAGCCCATGCTCGTACCCACGTGTCACACCCAGTTCTGGAGGCGTCCGAGAAAGAAGGAGCCTCCAGAAGTAGATGGAGGAAATTCACTCCACCTTTCTCCTTTGAGGCTAATATTCACTATCGGATTCTGTGCTAAGGAAACAAAATGTCCTTCGCCTGTAGAAAGTCTGTCTTCCATCACTTGTGCCGACCCTGCTTCTCTGTGTTGGCAAGAAACACTGCATACAGTGAAGACAGAACCAAGAGATCTACCCCTGGGCTTGAGCTCAGGGTGGGCACTGGCTCCCTTCCCAGGAGGGTGGACAGGAGGTTGTGCTTTACAAGGTGGGACAGAGAAACCAAGCAGTGTGACAAGAGCATCTCCACTCATGTTGCTGTGCAAACTGACAGATGACGTAGATAGATTCTTGATATTTTCTGAAGGCCTTTGAAAGCAAACAAGTCTGGGAGTAAAGTCAATTAAAACATGGAAAGTTATACTTAAAAATTTTTTTTCGATAGTGAGTCCTTTGAGAAATACATACTTTAATAGAATATGTTTGCCGTATATGTGTCAATATTTTCCCCACCAAAGAAAAAACTGAAAATGCTTGATTGTAAAATGTCACTTGTTTACCCAAGAGACTGTGTAAGAGTAAAGTTGTTCTAGAAATCCTCAATCCCTAGGTCGTAGTTTCCTGATGGTGCTGAGGGGAACCCTGGTGTGCGATTCAGTGCCTGCTACTCACAGGGAGGCTCTTAAGAACTCAGAGACCCGCCCAGTGGACCCCACGTGTGAGGACAGGATTGCCGCCTCGGGCTGGATGTGAAGAGGGAAATGCTTTAGAGAAGTGGAAGGAGATACAGGAAGGGCACCTGAGCCATGGGGAGTCAGGGGTGGCTGGTTTAGACATCAAGGAAAAGTGTACACCTGAGCACAGCCTGGGCCACACTTAGGATGCTATTGGCACTTCTGCTTGAATGGGGAAGAGAAAGGACATCCCCCTCTTGCTGGAGTGAACTCTGGAGAGATGTCTTCTTTAAAGCCTGGGGAGAGGAGCTTCTCTCCCATTATCTCCTGATACCTGTGTACATTCGAGACCCTTCCTGCTTTCTTCTTTCCCTCTGTTGACTCCCTTTCCTTATTTTTCTTCTTTTTCCCCCTTTTTCCACTTTGTATTTATTTTACATATGTGTATTTTATTGTTGTAAAAGTACACATACGATGAAATCCAACGTCTTAACAAGTTTTTAAATGTCCAGGCAGTCCTGTTGACTACATGCACCTTGTTGTACAGCATGTGTCTAGAACTTTTCCATTTTGAAATAACACATTCTAACTATTGAACAGAGACTTCCCATGTCAACCTCCTGCCAGCTCTTGGAACCACCCTTCTACTCTCTGCTTCTCGGAGCTTCCTTTCAGTTTTTGAACTTCTGTGACTGGCTTATTTCACTCTTACAAATGTCCTCCAAGTTCTTTCGTGTTGCTGCAAATGGCAGGATTTCCTTCTTTTTCAAAGACTGAATGACATTCCACTGTATGTATACACCACATTTTCTTTATTCATCTTCCCGTGGACACTAGGCAGTTTTCCTATGTTGTGTATTGTGTATAATGCTGCAATGGACATGAGATTGTAGATATCTCTTGGACATTCTTGTTTTATCTCCTTTGTATATAAACCTAAATGAGTGATTGCTAGATTTTATGAGAGTTCTCTGAATAATTTTTGGGGGACCTCCATTCTGTTTTCCATAATGGCTACACTATTTTCCATTACTACAGGGTACAAAACAGGGTACAGAAGTTCCACTTCTTCACATCTTTGCCAGCATCCATTAATTTTCTTTCTTTCTGTTTTTTTTTTCTTTTTTTTTTGCAGTACCTGGGTCTGTCCTTGTTGTGGGCTCTCCCATTGCAGAGCACAGGCTCCAAATACACAGGATCTGCGTCCATGGTTCATGGGCCCAGCTGCTCAGCGGCATGTGGGATCCTCCCAGACCGGGGCACAAACACGTGTCCCCTGCCTCGGCAGGAGAACTCTCAACCACTGTGCCACCAGGGAAGCCCTATTTGTCTTTTTATAATACACATCGTAACAGGTGTGAGTGATATCTCCGTGTGGCTTGATTTCCATTTCCCTGATGCTTAGCGATGTTGAGCAAATTTTCATATGTAGATTGACCACTTGTATGTCTTTATGGAGTAATGTCTAGTGAAGCTTTTTACCCATTTTGAAACTCAGTTATTTGCCCGCTGTTTTTCTGAAATTGACTTGTAGTAGTTTCTTATATATTCTGGATATTGGTCCCTTATTCAGATACCAGGTTTACACATATTTCCTCCCATCTTATAAATTGCCTTTTCATTCTGTTGATTGTTGAAAAGACTAACCTCTCTTCACTTGGTAATCTTAGAACCTTGGCCAAGATCAGTTGGCCATATATATGTGCATTTATTTGGGGTCTCTCTATTATATTTCATTGGTCTATCTCACTGTCTTGATGCCAGTAGCAGACTGTTTTGACTACTGTGGCATTGTTATGTGTTTTGAGTTCAGGAAGTTTCCATCTCCATCATTGCTCTTTGCTCTCAAGATTGTTTTATCTACTTGGGGGTGTGGTTCTCTATGTATTTTAGAATTGTGTCCACCTCAATAATAATGACATGGAATTTTATAGGTTGTTGCGATATATGTGTACATCACTTTATGTAGTATAGAAATGCCAACAGTATTTAATAATCCAGTCTATGAACATGTTATGTCATTCAAATTACTTGTCTCTTCTTTAATTTCTTTCCGCAATGTCCTGTAGTTTTCAGTATACAAATTTTCACCTCCTACGGGGCCTTTTCCACTGCCTTCCTCAGGTCTTCTAGAGTCAGGGGTGAGAAGGATGGACTCATGCAGAGAGTGAAATCCATCCCTCCCCTCTGCACCTACTCTCTGATTATGTCTAATACAGGTGTACTGGGCCATGCCCTTCACCTCTGTCTACAAGTGGGCCCCTTGCTGGGAATTCCTCTTGGATCTGAGTGTTGACTGTACTATTTCAGTGTCCACAAGGACTCTCGCAATGCCTGGTGTGGGTCCAAGAGCCCAAGATATACCTACATACGAATGATCAGATCAGGCCATCAAATTTTCTGCAGTAAGGAACAGCCAGGGAAGGGTGGCTGGTTGCCTGTTTCTCATCTTTGGATTTCTTAGAGCTGAGCTTTCCAGTGTGGTAGCCACTAACCAAATGTGTCTATTTATAATTAATTTAGTTCAAACAGTAATTAAATCTTTCTATTAAAAAGCGCAAAAAACACACAATTGCTTGGTCACACTAGCCATGTTTCAACTGTGTCTGTAACATCTGGAATTTCAGGTTGGTAAGGTTGACGGTGAAAGCTATAAATGGGTTTATAGAAGTAAGGGGTTGAAAGGTGATTTTCTCAGCATCTCTCCCTCATTTGAAATTTTCAACTGTGATCAATATCTTATTGAAGGACTCTGTCTGCACAGAGCACAGGGGAGGTCTGAGAACCTGGAGGGAAGACCAGGGTGATGCTGTGTGAGCCTGCAAGTCAAGTAGGAGAAATGGGTGGGTCAACTTGTATAATAACTTAATGCTCATGGTTGTGTTTGTACACAATGCATGATGGAGAGCATACATAGCAGTGATGCTGATGACGATTCATGTAGGGAACAACTCTCTGGTATTATCTAAAGGGAGACACTTCCTAGAACACTTTGGTTCCACCCGGTTCTTTAGAAACGAAGGAAGGTGAATATGAAATCAGGAAGAAGAAGGAAATATGTGTAGAATTCTGATTTGTTCTTTCCAAATTTTAATGATATAATAGAGTTATGGTGTCCATGTCCTTTGACTGTACTGTGCTTATAGTCATCTTTTCTTGCTTTGCCATTCAGAAATTTTCTTTCTCACAAGACTACTCTTTCATTGCTTTTTCACTGCCAAAAATGAAAGGTTCGTTTCTGTTTCGTACCTGGAGGGTATTTTGCACCAGGATTTTGGTTTCAGTTTTACATTCATGTATGATGGCCATATCCTAGTGGGAACAAAACTGTCATAGTCACTTGACACTGGAGAACACGTTCTTATAGTGAGTCTCAGGTGGTGGATGAGACTTGCACTCTCTCCCTCTACACTTTCAGGACTTGTAGCTTCACCTTACTTTTGTCCTCACTCTTTATTCCTCATGGAAAGGGTGCTCCCAGAGGTGGATGATTCACAGAACACATGCTTTGGGGTCACTGCATGTGCTCAGTCTCCTCATTTCAGCCTCAGCGCCTCCCAAGCCTGATGTGCTGAGTTGCTTCCAATTGAGAGGGCTCCACGTCCAACTGCCCCTAAAGACCCTTCCGGCAGGAATTGTAGAGGACTGTGTGAAGGGGCTGCTGGGCTCGCTTCACACACTGGCTCTCACAGCCCTGCTAACCTGGTCTCCTGGAATTCACCAGGCCCAGGACAGAGACTCAGGGCGGCAGGACCCAGGGTCACTGGTCTTCTTACAACCCACTGCTCCATCCGGACAGCCCTGCCCCTGCTCACCACACTCCAGTCCTGCCTACCCTCTGACCTTTCCTCAGGCCTTCCTTGGTCTTATCCTTCCCAGTTCTTCCAAGGCTGGGTAAACCCTGGCAGGTGCTGTGTGTTTTGGAGGCTTCCCCTGCTGTAGAACTTTTGTTTCAGTATTCCAGACTAAGGGAATTGGTTCAAGTTACTTTTAACTCTAATATTGCTTTCATCCTCTCTAAGGGGCTAAGAGACTTACGGAGTTGTTTTGAAGTATCTAAGGTTAGCTCAGGCACAGGCCACTTACTTGTTTTGTGAAGTTGGTTGCATATCTAGGCTATTGTGGAGAATGCTACAATGAAACTAAGTTCATCTCATTGTGATACTGATTTAATTTCCTTTGGATATAAACCCAGTACTGTGATTGCTGAATCATATGATATTTCTGTTTATAATTTTATAAGGAACCCCCATACTCTTTTTCATAATAGCTGCACCATTTTACATTACCACCAGCTGTTTACAAAGTTTCCAATTCCCCACATCTTGGCCTTAAACTGTTAATTTTTTTCTTTATAATACACAGCCTAATAGGTGTGCGGTGTTCATTTGCATTGCCCTGATGATTAGTGAGGTTGAGAACCTTTTCCTATATTTGTTACTCATTTGTATGTCTTTTTCAGGAAATATCATATTTACGTCTTTGCACATTTCTTAACCCATTTATTTACCCTTTTTAATTTTTTAACTTAGTTTCCTTTTGAGTTGTATTGTTTTTCTTAGATGTTTTGGACATTAGCTCCTTTTCTGATATATGTTTGTAATCTTTCTGTAAGTTATATTTTCATCCTATTGACTGTTGAAAAAACTATACTTTCCCTATTTGTTGTCTTAGAAGCTTGGTGATTTTCATTTGGCCATGTATCTATGAGTTTTCTTGGGGTTTATTTATTCTGGTCTTTAGGCGTATGTATCTGTTTCTATGTCAGTACCATACAGTTTTGATTCCTGTGGCTTTGGAATCTGTTTTGAAGATAGGAAGTGAGAAGCCTCCATCCATGGTCTTTGTTCTCAGGATTGTGTTGTCTGTTTGGAGTCCTTAGTGTTTCCATATATATTTTAGGATTTTTTTTTTATCTATTTCTTTGAAAATGACATTGGGGTTTTGATAGATATTACAATGAATTTATACTTACCTTTGCGTAGTGTAGAAATGTCAACAATAATAAGTCTCCAGTGTATGAATATGATATGTCATTTCAATTATTTGTTCGTTGTTAAATTCTTTCAGCAGTGGTTTGTAGTTTTCAGTGTACAGACCATTTACCTTCTAAAGGCATTTTGTCCCTTCCTTCCCTGGATTTTTCAGAGGCAGTGGTGAGAAGGATGGGCTCATGAAGTGAGTGAATGTCCCTCCCTCCCTTCTGCACCTGCTCGCCGATTATGTCTAGCACAGGTGCACTGGGCCATGCTCATTACCTCTCCCCTCAAGTGTTACACCTGTCGGGAATTCTTCTAGGATCTGGGTGTTGACACTACTGTTTCAGTGTCCCCAAGGTCTCATGAGTGCCTGGCAAGTGTGCATGAGCCTAGGAAACACCTACAAAGGAATCATCAAATCTGGCCAGCAAACTGCCCTGCAGAAGGTGTTGGGCTGCACCTCTCACGCCTGCAAGCCCTGTACTTGCTCAGCCTCAGGGCTAAGGAAAGAGCCTGGAGTCAGGGACAGAGACATTCATGGTTTAATAGATGGGAGATCTTTCACGTCAGAAGCAAAGTGGTCCTGGAGAGACATCCCACTGTAGATAGGCGATGGCAGGCAGAACGCAGCAGCAGCAGTAGCAGCATTCTTCACTCTGGGCGGAATAGGCACGCTACCAGTTAGAGGGGGAATTGACAGCAGATGGGCTCATCGGTTACCAGGGAAACCAGCAGAGGGACACATCCCTCTTACCCCTTGGGCTAAGTACCTTCACAGGGCACAAGTTTTTTCTTTGGTAAACCATCAGCAAACAACCATCTTGAATCGGTAGATATATATACATACATATATATATATATATATATATGGAGGGAGAGAGAGAGAGAGAGAGGGATGTGTATTACAATGTTGTAGCCACTAGCTAGATGTGCCTGTTATAATTTATTTAATTCAATCAATGATTATCTTAGTGTATTAAAATAAAACAAAATAAAATATCCAATTACTCAGTCACATTAGTCACATTTTAAATGTATCCATAAGACTTGTAAATTCATATTCGTGTTTCTACAGAATCGACTCTGGATAGAATTTGTGGCCGTGATAAGGAAAAGGATACAGGTAGGAACAACACTTAGGTAGGATCTAATGGCAGAGGGTTCCTGGAACTTTAGGGTTATATCTCCTGCTTTGGAGACTGAGCAAGTTGGATATGAAATCAGAAGGAAGAATAAAATATGTGTAGAGTTCTGACTTGTTTTTTTCATATTTTAATGATACAATAGAAAGCAATTGTGTCCTTAGAGAGGACTGTGCTCTATAATCACCTTTTCTTGATTTGCTCATCAAAACTGATCTTTTGCACATGAGCTGCTCTTTCTTGTGCTTGTCACTGCCTAATATGGAAGTTTGTTTTCTGGTTAGCTCATCTAGGGTATTGTGCACAGGAGAGTTTGTTTTCTTTTGCATATTGACCTATGATGCACAGAACCTGTGGGTCAAAACTCTCATGGGCCCTTGAAACTTGAGACCAAGTTCTTCTAGAAAGGGTGAGGTGGTGGATGAGAACTGAACTGTCTCCCTCTGCACTTTCAGGACTTGTGGCTTCACCTCATGTTTTGTCCTCACTGTTTGTTCCTCTTGTAAAGACAGTCCCAGAGATAGATGACTCACAGCACACGTGCTCTGGGATCACTGCATGTGCTCAGTCTCCTTGAGCTCTTCTCAGCCTCTGCACTTCCCCAAGGCTGGTGTGCTGACATGCTTCCATTTGAGAGGGTTCCACGTCCAGCTGCCCCTAAAGAACCTTCATGGCCGGCAGGGATTCTAGGGGGCTGTGTGAAGGGTCTGCTCTGCTATTTCACACACTTGCTTTCACAGCCCTGCTGACCTGGTCTCCTGGGGTTGACCAGGCCCAGGACAGAGACTCATGGCACAGGACCCAGGGTCACTGCTCTTCTAACAACCCACTGCTTCTTCCAGACAGCCCTGCCCTTGCTCCCCACACCCCAGTCCTGCCTACACTCTGACCTTTCCTCAGGCCTGCCTTGGGCTTATCCTTCACAGTTCTTCCAAGGCTGGGTTAAACCCTGGCAGGTGCTGTGTGTTTATGAGGCTTCCTCTGCTGTAGAATTTTGTTTCAGTATTCCAGACTAAGGGAATTGGGACAAGTTACTTTTAACTCCAATATTGCTTTCATCCGCTCTAAGGGGCTAAGAGACTTATAGAGTTGTTTTGAAGTACCTAAGGTTAGCTCAGGCACAGGACCCTTACTTGTTTTGTGAATTTGGTTGCATGTTCTTCCCTCAACACAGCTGTTGCCCAGATTTGGTTAATATTCCTTTTCCTCAGAGAGATGGTGCAGAGATAAATGTTCTAAGCTCTTGACCTCCTATGTGGAAAAGCCAAACTGAGAACACAGGTGTGGGTCCCAATATGGATGCTCCGGATCCCTGACCTGCACTTACCACTCAGCCAAGGGATCCTCAGTCATGGAGCAAGGGAGTCCCTGCATTCGTATCCTTGGCTGGAAGTCCTAGCATCTCCAAAGGTCCAGACCTTGCCCATCAGGTGGCCTTAATGATCACAGAATCCAGGGCAGCTATGGGTGGGCTTATCAGTTGACTTTGGCACAGTCATTAATGTGAAATTCACCTCAAGACCTGAATTCTGGTAAGCTCCCAGATTCTGAGAGGTGTGAGACCCCATGTATACAGTACAGGTCATATCTGTCAGTGCTGGTGTCATTGCTTAAACAAGGCCAAAAGCAAATAAGAATCAAGGAGCTATTTTATTGTATTGGATAACATTACCATAAGCCATAGCATTGGTCAATTCCTGTAGCCCACACCCAAGGACTCAAAGTGGACCCTGACTGTTAGCCTGTACACTTCTGCACAGCTGGGTTAGAGACAGGCTGTGCTCAGTTCAGGCTCCCTCTTCATAACGAAGTGTCCCACTTATGGAACAGCTCCCTAGAGTATGGACAGCCCCTGACTCAGTGGGCATACATACATTGTATAGAAAACAAAGACTGGGAGAAAAATATGATACGATTGATAGTGGCTGTATCTAAAGGGTAGGATTTCAGTTTTGTCAAATCTTGTGTATTTGATGTTCTTTAAGACAAGTGATTAGTGAATAAATATAGCATATTTTGTCTAGGACTGAATTCAGTCCTTTAATGGAGGTTGCTGTTAATCAAGTATAAAATATTATACAACAGAAATCATGATAAATGCAGTAGCTGGCATTGTGGATGCTGGGGAAAGAGTGATCTTGAAAAAATCAAGCGACAGTGGCAATTTAGCAGAAGCTCAAAAGAGGCAGGATGGGTCATGGGTCTGTGTCATTGAAACAGAGCATGCATTTTAGTGTTTACCATTTTTTAGATCGACCCTTCCCTTCTGGTGAGGCTCCCCTTAGCTAGAAAGCCAAAGCTCTGTTTTCATTTCCTTCCTCTTGTCCTTTGCCTGCCTTCATCCCCCAAAGAGGATGGCCCAACACCAGCTCAGCCCACACTTACTAACCTCCCACATCCATACACACCACCCCATGTCCTCATCGAGAAGAAAGCCCTTGAGTAATTGCTGACCACCATCACCAGTGTCCTGACAGTTACTCTGTGTCCCTCCAGCTCTCCGTGAGGATGTGGCAGATGACCTGCACCATGATAGGACAGAAGAAAAGTCTCCGTGGAAAATCAAGGTAAGCTGGATTTTTTCTGGTCTGAGATAGAAATATTGCTTTATTTCTCTTTCAATAGATTTAAGTTATGAATATTTGAGGGTATTCCTTCCAGATACATACAATTCCCTTGGTTGGGAGAATGTGGAGTGAGAGTCTATTACCAACTCCTGGTGCCTGATTCCACAGGACATTAAAATTGACAGCATCCATTACAGCCTGCAGAGTACGGAGCTCTCTCTCCTGCAGCGATTTTTCCTCTAGGCAAAGAATTCTGTAATTTCCAACGTAAATGGACTTGGAAGTTCCATCCTCCCAGCAAAGTTCTTGCCTTTCAGCCTGAGTAGGTTTGCTCTGATAACCCTTGATGGGTTCCCTGGACCACTGTTTCTTATGAGGTTTTCTGCTGTCAGCAAATGAACAAAAGACCTGAGTATCACTGTGATCTTATCCTCATGGTGTTTTCTTTTCTGTAATTACAGGTGGCCTTCACAGAACGTGTAAACAGTATGTATTCTGGAATCAGTCACTTGGGGAGGAAGAACTTTGAAGATGAGAAAGTGGGACATTCTTGCTGGTTTTAGTGTAGAGGGCAAACTGATTGCAAATTTGTGCTGGGAATGAGAGTAGGGGCCCTGGTGATAGAAAGTGATTTACAAGTAATGTGACCAATTACTATAGTCCCAGGAAGAAGCTGTATTACGGTTAGGTGGTGTAGGTTTGTGTGCATGAGACTGGGTGTGTCTGTATGTGACATGAGTGGTATGATTCTGTGTGCGTATGTGAACTTTTTGTGTTGTGTTTCCCTTGATTTATGTTCCCCTAAACATCACTGTGACTGGTGCCAACTTTCTAAAAAATATTCCCATCACCACTGCATCATGAATGGGTATGGATATAAAAGTAAATAAAGTGTACACTTTCAGGGTGTGCATTGATTTTTTTTTCTATTTTTTTAAATTTTTTGCTTTATAACAAATTTAATCAGTTATACATATACATATGTTTCCATATCCCCTCCCTTTTGCGTCTCCCTCCCACCCTCCCTATCCCACCCCTCCAGGCGGTCACAAAGCACCGAGCTGATCTCCCTGTGCTATGCGGCTGCTTCCCACTAGCTATCTACCTTACGTTTGGTAGTGTATATATGTCCATGCCGCTCTTTCACTTTGTCACAGCTTACCCTTGCCCCTCCCCATATCCTCAAGTCCATTCTCTAGTAGGTCTGTGTCTTTATTCCTGTCTTACCCCTATGTTCTTCATGACATTTTTTTTTCTTAAGTTCCATATATATGTGTCAGCATACAGTATTTGTCTTTCTCTTTCTGACTTACTTCACTCTGTATGACAGACTCTAGGTCTATCCACCTCATTACAAATAGCTCAATTTCATTTCTTTTTATGGCTGTGTAATATTCCATTGTATATATGTGCCACATCTTCTTTATCCATTCATCCGATGATGGACACTTAGGTTGTTTCCATCTCCGGGCTATTGTAAATAGGGCTGCTATGAACATTTTGGTACATGTCTCTTTTTGAATTATGGTTTTCTCAGGGTATATGCCTAGTAGTGGGATTGCTGGGTCATATGGTAGTTCTATTTGTAGTTTTTTAAGGAACCTCCATACCGTTCTCCATAGCGGCTGTACCAATTCACATTCCCACCAGCAGTGCAAGAGTGTTCCCTTTTCTCCACACCCTCTCCAGCATTTATTGTTTCTAGATTTTTTGATGATGGCCATTCTGACTGGTGTGAGATGATATCTCATTGTAGTTTTGATTTGCATTTCTCTAATGAGTAAAGATGTTGAGCATCCTTTCATGTGTTTGTTGGCAGTCTGTATATCTTCTGTGGAGAAATGTCTATTTAGGTCTTCTGCCCATTTTTGGATTGGGTTGTTTGTTTTTTTGCTATTGAGCTGCATGAGCTGCTTATAAATTTTGGAGATTAATCCTTTGTCAGTTGCTTCATTTGCAAATATTTTCTCCCATTCTGAGGGTTGTCTTTTGGTCTTGTTTATGGTTTCCTTTGCTGTGCAAAAGCTTTGAAGTTTCATTAGGTCCCATGTGTTTATTTTTGTCTTTATTTCCATTTCTCTAGGAGGTGGGTCAAAAAGGATCCTGCTGTGATTTATGTCATAGAGTGTTCGGCCTATGTTTTCCTCTAAGAGTTTAATAGTGTCTGGCCTTACATTTAGGTCGTTAATCCATTTTGAGGTTATTTTTGTGTATGGTGTTAGGGAGTGATCTAATCTCATACTTTTACATGTCCCTATCCAGTTTTCCCAGCACCACTTATTGAAGAGACTGTCCTTTCTCCACTGTACATTCCTGCCTCCTTTATCAAAGATAAGGTGACCATATGTCCGTGGGTTTATCTCTGGGCTTTCTATCCTGTTCCATTGATCTATCTTTCTGTTTTTGTGCCAGTACCATACTGTCTTGATTACTGTAGCTTTGTAGTAGAGTCTGAAGTCAGGGAGCCTGATTCCTCCAGCTCCATTTTTCGTTCTCAAGATTGCTTTGGCTATTCGGGGTCTTTTGTGTTTCCATACAAATTGTGAAATTTTTTGTTCTAGTTCTGTGAAAAATGCCAGTGGTAGTTTGATAGGGATTGCATTGAATCTGTAGATTGCTTTGGGTAGTAGAGTCATTTTCACAATGTTGATTCTTCCAATCCAAGAACATGGTACATCTCTCCATCTATTTGTATCATCTTTAATTTCTTTCATCAGTGTCTTATAATTTTCTGCATACAGGTCTTTTGTCTCCTTAGGTAGGTTTATTCCTAGATATTTTATTCTTTTTGTTGCAATGGTAAATGGGAGTGTTTCCTTGATTTCACTTTCAGATTTTTCATCATTAGTATATAGGAATGCCAGAGATTTCTGTGCATTAATTTTGTATCCGGCAACTTTACCAAATTCATTGATTAGCTCTAGTAGTTTTCTGGTAGCATCTTTAGGATTCTCTATCTATAGTATCATGTCATCTGCAAACAGTGACAGCTTTACTTCTTCTTTTCCAATTTGGATTCCTTTTATTTCCTTTTCTTCTCTGATTGCTGTGGCTAAAACTTCCAAAACTAGGTTGAATAAGAGTGGTGAGAGTGGGCAACCTTGTCTTGTTCCTGATCTTAGTGGAAATGGTTTCAGTTTTTCACCATTGAGGACGATGCTGGCTGTGGGTTTGTCATATATGGCCTTTATTATGTTGAGGAAAGTTCCCTCTATGCCTACTTTCTGCAGGGTTTTTATCATAAATGGGTGTTGAATTTTGTCGAAAGCTTTCTCTGCATCTATTGAGATGATCATATGATTTTTCTTCTTCAGTTTGTTAATATGGTGTATCACGTTGATTGATTTGCATATATTGAAGAATCCTTGCATTCCTGGAATAAACCCCACTTGATCATGGTGTATGATCCTTTTAATGTGCTGTTGGATTCTGTTTGCTAGTATTTTGTTGAGGATTTTTGCATCTATGTTCATCAGTGATATTGGCCTGTAGTTTTCTTTCTTTGTGACATCCTTGTCTGGTTTTGGTATCAAGGTGATGGTGGCCTCGTAGAATGAGTTTGGGAGTGTTCCCCCCTCTGCTATATTTTGGAAGAGTTTGAGAAGGATAGGTGTTAGCTCTTCTCTAAATGCTTGATAGAATTCGCCTGTGAAGCCATCTGGTCCTGGGCTTTTGTTTGTTGGAAGATTTTTTTATCACAGTTTCAATTTCAGTGCTTGTGATTGGTCTGTTCATATTTTCTATTTCTTCCTGGTTCAGTCTCGGCAGGTTGTGCATTTCTAAGAATTTGTCCATTTCTTCCAGGTTGTCCATTTTATTGGCATAGAGTTGCTTATAGTAATCTCTCATGATCTTTTTTATTTCTGCAGTGTCAGTTGTTACTTCTCCTTTTTCATTTCTAATTCTATTGATTTGAGTCTTCTCCCTTTTTTTCTTGATGAGTGTGGCTAATGGTTTATCAATTTTGTTTATCTTCTCAAAGAACCAGCTTTTATTTTTATTGATCTTTGCTATCGTTTCCTTCATTTCTTTTTCATTTATTTCTGATCTGATTTTTATGATTTCTTTCCTTCTGCTGACTTTGGGATGTTTTTGTTCTTCTTTCTCTAATTGCTTTAGGTGCAAGTTTAGGTTGTTTATTCGAGATGTTTCCTGTTTCTTAAGGTGGGATTGTATTGCTATAAACTTCCCTCTTAGAACTGCTTTTGCTGCATCCCATAGGTTTTGGGTCGTCGTGTCTCCATTGTCATTTGTTTCTAGGTATTTTTTAATTTCCTCTTTGATTTCTTCAGTGATCACTTCGTTATTAAGTAGTCTATTGTTTAGCCTCCATGTGTTTGTATTTTTTACAGCTCTTTTCCTGTAATTGATATCTAGTCTCATAGCATTGTGGTCGGAAAAGATACTTGATACAATTTCAATTTTCTTAAATTTACCAAGGCTTGATTTGTGACCCAAGATATGATCTATCCTGGAGAATGTTCCATGAGCACTTGAGAAAAATGTGTATTCTGTTGTTTTTGGATGGAATGTCCTATAAATATCAATTAAGTCCATCTTGTTTAATGTATCATTTAAAGCTTGTGTTTCCTTATTTATTTTCATTTTGGATGATCTGTCCATTGGTGAAAGTGGGGTGTTAAAGTCCCCTACTATGATTGTGTTACTGTCGATTTCTCCTTTTATGGCTGTTAGTATTTGCCTTATGTATTGAGGTGCTCCTATGTTGGGTGCATAAATATTTACAATTGTTATATCTTCTTCTTGGATCGATCCCTTGATCATTAGGTAGTGTCCTTCTTTGTCTCTTCTAGTAGTCTTTATTTTAAAGTCTATTTTGTCTGATATGAGAATTGCTACTCCAGCTTTCTTTTGATTTCCATTTGCATGGAATATCTTTTTCCATCCCCTTACTTTCAGTCTGTATGTGTCTGTAGGTCTGAAGTGGGTCTCTTGTAGACAGCATATATATATGGGTCTTGTTTTTGTATCCATTCAGCCACTCTGTGTCTTTTGGTGGGAGCATTTAGTCCATTTACATTTAAGGTAATTATCGATATGTATGTTCCTATTCCCATTTTCTTGTTTTGGGTTCGTTATTGTAGGTCTTTTACTTCTGTTGTGTTTCTTGCCTAGAGAAGTTCCTTTAGCATTTGTTGTAAAGCTGGTTTGGTGGTGCTGAACTCTCTCAGCTTTTGCTTGTCTGTAAACGTTTTAATTTCTCCATCAAATCTGAATGAGATCCTTGCTGGGTAGAGTAATCTTGGTTGCAGGTTTTTCTCCTTCATCACTTTAATTATGTCCTGCCACTCCCTTCTGGCTTGTAGAGTTTCTGCTGAGAGATCAGCTGTTATCCTGATGGGGATTCCCTTGTGTGTTATTTGTTGTTTTTGCCTTGCTGCTTTTAATATGATTTCTTTGTGTTTAATTTTTGACAGTTTGATTAATATGTGTCTTGGCGTATTTCTCCTTGGATTTATTCTGTATGGGACTCTCTGTGCCTCCTGGACTTGATTAACTATTTCCTTTCCCATATTAGGGAAGTTTTCAACTATAATCTCTTCAAATATTTTCTCAGTCCCTTTCTTTTTCTCTTCTTCTTCTGGGACCCCTATAATTCGAATGTTGGTGCGTTTAATGTTTTCCCAGAGGTCTCTGAGACTGTCCTCTGTTCTTTTCATTCTTTTTTCTTTATTTTGCTCTGCAGCAGTTATTTCCACTATTTTATCTTCCACCTCACTTATCCGTTCTTCTGCCTCAGTTATTCTGCTATTGATCCCGTCTAGAGTATTTTTTATTTCATGTATTGTGTTTTTAATTGATGCTTGATTCATCTTTAGTTCTTCTAGGTCCTTGTTAACTGTTTCTTGCATTTTGTCTATTCTATTTCCAAGATTTTGGATCTGGGAAATAGAATCTTGGATCATCTTTACCATCATTATTCTGAATTCTTTTTCAGGTAGACTGCCTATTACCTCTTCATTTGTTAGATCTGGTGGGTTTTTATCTTGCTCCTTCTCCTGCTGTGTGTTTTTCTGTCTTCTCATTTTGCTTATGTTACTGTGTTTGGGGTCTCCTTTTTGCAGGCTGCAGGTTCGTAGTTCCCGTTGTTTTTGGTGTCTGTCCCCAGTGGCTAAGGTTGGTTTAGTGGGTTGTGTAGGCTTCCTGGTGGAGGGGACTAGTTCTGGTGGATGAGGCTGGATCTTGTCTTTCTGGTGAGCAGGTCCACGTCTGGTGGTGTGTTTTGGGGTGTCTGCGGACTTTTTATGATTTTAGGCCACCTCTCTGCTAATGGGTGGCGTTGTGTTCCTGTCTTGCTAGTTGTTTGGCATAGGGTGTCCAGCACTGTAGCTTGCTTGTCGTTGAGTGAAGCTGGGTGCTGGTGTTGAGATGGAGATCTCTGGAAGATTTTCGCCGCTTGATATTATGTGGAGCTGGGAGGTCTCTTGTGGACCAGTGTCCTGAAGTTGGCTCTCCCACCTCAGAGGCACAGCACTGACTCCAGGCTCCTCAATTTGGGATGATGTGTTGTCTATTCATGTATTCCACAGATGCAGGGTACATCAAGTTGATTGTGGAGCTTTAATCCGCTGCTTCTGAGGCTGCTGGGAGAGGTTTCCCTTTCTCTTCTTTGTTCTCACAGCTCCTGGGTCTCAGCTTTGGATTTGGCCCCGCCTCTGCGTGTAGGTCGCCGGAGGGCGTCTGTTCTTCGCTCAGACAGGACAGGGTTAAAGGAGCAGCCGCTTCGGGGACTCTTGCTCACTCAGGCCGGGCGGGAGGGAGGGGCACGGAGTGCGGGGCGAGCCTGCAGCGGCAGAGGTCGGCGTGACGTTGCACCAGCCCGAGGCGCGCCGTGCGTTCTCCCAGGAAAGCCGCCCCTGGATCCCGGGACCCCGGCAGTGGCGGGCTGCACAGGCTCCCGGAAGGGCGGTGTGGGCAGTGACCTGCGCTCGCACACAGGCTTCTTGGCGGCAGCAGCAGCAGCCCCAGCGTCCCACGCCCGTCACTGGGCTCCGCGCTTTCAGTCGCGACTCGCGCCCGTCTGTGGAGCCCCTTTAAGCAGCGCTCTTAATCCCCTCTCCTCGCGCACCAGGAAACCAAAAGGGAAGAAAAACTCTCTTGCCTCTTCGGCAGCTCCAGAGTTTTCCCGGACTCCCTGCCGGCTAGCTGTGGCACATTAGCCCCCTTCACGCTGAGTTCTCGCCGCCAGCCCCAGTCCTCTCCCTGCGCTCTGACCGAAGCCCGAGCCTCAGCTTCCAGCACTGCGCGCCCCGGCGGGCGAGCAGACAAGCCTCTCAGGCTGGTGAGTGCCGCTCGGCACCGATCCTCTGTGTGGGGATCTCTCCGCTTTGCCCTACCCAGGTATGTGGGGAGTTTCTTGCCTTTTGGGAGGTCTGGGGTCTTATGCCAGCGTTCAGTAGGTGTTCTGTAGGAGTTGTTCCATGTGTAGCTGTATTTCTGGTGTATCCGTGGGGAGGAAGGTGATCTCCGTGTCTTACTCTTCCGCCATCTTACCCGGAAGTCTTGCATTGCTTTTATACCAAGTGAGCCTCATTTAACCTGGAAAACAAATCCTATCACCACCCAGGCAAATGTTTACTGGATTCTTTTTTTTTCTTTTGGCTGTGTTGAGTCATCGTTGCACTGCGTGGGCTTCTCATTTCGGTGGCAACTGTTGTTCCAGACCACGGTCTCTAGGTGCATGGGCTTCAATAGTTGTGGCACGTGGGCTCAGTAGTTGTGACTTTCAGGTTCTAGAGCACAGGCTTAGTAGTTGTGGTGCACGGGTTTAGTTGCTCCATGGCTGGATTCTAAATGAACAAAACTGGGTTTCAGCATCCCTACTACTGGGTCAATTACAACTTCATTTAATAAGAAATCTCATCTCTTAGTAGGTCTCATAACATTATGAATCGTTATGATACATCTCTCTGCCACTTCCCTCACTCTAACTGTTTCCTATTAGAGCCTCGGGATGAGTCCTCCCCCCTTACATGAAGCACCTAGTGCTAGGCATGCCTCTTTCTTTTTGCAGGGAGCCCATGCTTGTACGCACATGCCACACCCAGGTCTGGAGGAGTCCAAGAAAGAAGGAGCCTCCAGGAGTAGATGGAGGAAATTCACTCCACCTTTCTCCTTTGAGGCTAATATTCACTATCAGATTCTGTACTAAGGAAGTGCAATGTCCTTCTCCTGTGGAAAGTCAGTCTTCCATCACTTGTGCCGGCCCTGTTTCTGTGTGCTGGGCAAGAAACACAGCATACAGTGAAGACAGAACCAAGAGATCTAACCCAGGGCTTCAGCTCAGGGTGGGCACTGGCTCCCTTCCCAGGAGGGTGGACAGGAGATTGTGCTTTACAAGGTGGGACAGAGAAACCAAGCAGTGTGACAAGAGCATCTCCACTCATGTTGCTGTGCAAACTGCCAGATGATATAGGTTGTGGTATTTTCTGATGGCCTTTGCAAGCAAACAAGTCTGGGAGTAAAGTCAATTAAAACATGGAAAGTTATACTTAAAATTTTTTTTTCGATAGTGAGTCCTTTGAGAAATACATAGTTTAATAGAATATGATTGCCTTATATGTGTCAATATTTTCCCCACCAAAGAAAAATCTGAAAATGCTTGATTGTAAAATGTCACTTGTTTACCCAAGAGACTGTGTAAGAGTAAAGTTGTTCTAGAAATCCTCAATCCCTAGGTCGTAGTTTGCTGATGGTGCTGAGGGGAACCCTGGTGTGCGATTCAGTGCCTGCTACTCACAGGGAGGCTCTTAAGAACGCAGAGACCCGCCCAGTGGACCCCACGTGTGAGGACAGGATTGGCGCCTCGGGCTGGACTTGAAGAGGGAAATGCTTTAGAGAAGTGGAAGGAGATAAAGGAAGGGCACCTGAGCCATGGGGAGTCAGGGGTGGCTGGTTTAGACCTCAAGGAAAAGTGTACACCTGAGCACAGCCTGGGCCACACTTAGGATGCTATTGGCACTTCTGCTTGAATGGGGAAGAGAAAGGACATCCCCCTCCTGCTGGACTGAACTCTGGATAGATGTCTTCTTTAAAGCCTGGGGAGAGGAGCTTCTCTCCCATTATCTCCTGATACCTGTGTACATTCGAGACCCTTCCTGCTTTCTTTTTTCCCTCTGTTGACTCCCTTTCCTTATTATTCTTCTTTTTCCCCCTTTTTCCACTTTGTATTTATTTTACATATGTATATTTTATTGTTGTAAAAGTACATATATGATGAAATCCAACGTCTTAACAAGTTTTGAAATGTCCAGTCAGTCCTGTTGACTACATGCACCTTGTTGTACAGCATATGTCTAGAACTTTTCCATTTTGCAAATAACACATTCTAACTATTGAACAGAGAATTCCCATGTCAACCTCCTGCCAGCTCTTGGAACCACCCTTCTACTCTCTGCTTCTCGGAGTTTTCTTTCAGTTTTTGACCTTCTGTGACTGGCTTATTTCACTCTTACAAATGTCCTCCAAGTTCTTTCGTGTTTCTGCAAATGGCAGGATTTCCTTCTTTTTCAAAGACTGAATGACATTCCACTGTATGTATACACCACATTTTCTTTATTAATTCATCTTCCCATGGACACTAGGCAGTTTTCCTATGTTGTGTATTGTGTATAATGCTGCAATGGACATGAGATTGTAGATATCTCTTGGACATTCTTGTTTTATCTCCTTTGTATATAAACCTAAATGAGTGATTGCTGGATTTTATGATAGTTCTCTTAATAATTTTTGGGGGACCTCCATTCTGTTTTCCATAATGGCTACACCATTTTACATTACTACAGGGTACAGAAGTTCCACTTCTTCACATCTTTGCCAGCATCCATTAATTTTCTTTTCTTTTCTTTTCTTTTCTTTTTTTTTTTTTTTTTTTTGCAGCACACTGGCCTCTCATTGTTGTGGGCTCTCCTGTTGTGGAGCACAGGCTCCAAACGCACAGGCTAAGCAGCCATGGCTCACGGGCCCAGCCGCTCAGTGGCATGTGGGATCCTCCCAGACCGGGGCACAAACACGTCTCCCCTGCATAGGCACGCAGACTCTCAACCACTGTGCCAAACGGAAGGCCCTAACTGTCTTTTTATAATTCACATCCTAAGAGGTGTGAGTGATATCTCCTTGTGGTTTCATTTCCATTTCCCTGATGCTTAGCGATGCTGAGCAAATTTTCATATGTAGATTGACCACTTGTATGTCTTTATGGAGAAATGTCTAGTGAAGCTTTTTACCCATTTTGAAACTCAGTTATTTGCCCGTCTTTTTTGGAAATTGACTTGTAGTAGTTTCTTATATATTCTGGATATTGGTCCCTTATTCATATACAAGGTTTACACATATTTCCTCCCATCCTATAAGTTGCCTTTTCATTCTGTTGATTGTTGAAGAGACTATCCTCTCTTCACTTGGTAATCTTAGAACCTTGGCACATATTAGTTGGCCATATATATGTGCGTTTATTTGGGGTCTCTATTATATTTCATTGGTCTATCTCACTGTCTTGATGCCAGTAGCAGACTGTTTTGACTACTGTGGCATTGTTATGTGTTTTGAGTTCAGGAAGTGTTAATCTCCATCATTGCTCTTTGCTCTCAAGATTGTTTTATCTACTTGGGGGTATTCCATATGTATTTTAGAATTCTGTCCACTTCTATAATAATGACATGGAATTTTGTGGGTTGTTGCAATATATGTGTACATCCATTTATGTAGTATAGAAATGCCAACAGTAATTAATAATCCAGTCTATGTACATGGTATGTCATTCCAATTCCTTGTCTCTTCTTTAATTTCTTTCCGCAATGTCCTGTAGTTTTCAGTATACAAATTTTTCACCTCCTACGGGGCCTTTTCCACTCCCTTCCTCAGGTCTTCTAGAGTCAGGGCTGAGAAGGATGGACTCATGGAGAGAGTGACATCCATCCCTCCCCTCTGCACCTACTCTCTGATTATGTCTAATACAGGTGTACTGGGCCATGCCCTTCACCTCTGTCTACAATTGAGCCCCTTGCTGGGAATTCCTCTTGGATCTGAGTGTTGACTGTACTATTTCAGTGTCCACAAGGACTCTCCCAATGCCTGGCGTGGGTACAAGAGCCCAAGATATACCTACATACGAATCATCAGATCAGGCCATCAAATTTTCTGCAGTAAGGAACAGCCAGGGGAGGGGTGGCTGGTTGCCTCTTTCTCATCTTTGGATTTCTTACACCTGAGCTTTCTAGTGTGGTAGCCACTAACCAAATGTGTCTATTTATAATTAATTTAGTTCAAACAATAATTAAATCATTCTATTAAAAAGCACAAAAACCACACAATTGCTTGGTCACACTAGCCATGTTTCAAGTGTGTCTGTAACATCTGGAATTTCAGGTTGGTAAAGTTGACGGTGAAAGCTATAAATGGGTCTATAGAAGTGAGGGGTCGGAAGGTGATTTTCTCAGCATCTCTCCCTCATTTGAAATTTTCAACTGTGATCAATATCTTATTGAAGGACTCTGTCTGCACAGAGCACAGGGGAGGTCTGAGAAGCTGCAGGGAAGACCAGGGTGATGCTCTGTGAGCCAGCAAGTCGAGTAGGAGCAATGGGTGGGTCAACTTGTATAATAAATTTATGCTCATGGTTGTGTTTGTACAAAATGCATGGTAGAGAGCATACATAGCAGTGATGCTGATGACGATTCACGTAGGGAACAACTCTCAGTTAGGATCTAAAACGAGGCAATTCCTAGAACACTTTGGTTCCACCCGGTTCTTTAGAAACGAAGGAAGGTGAATATGAAATCAGGAAGAAGAAGGAAATATGTGTAGAATTCTGATTTGTTCTTTCCAAATTTTAATGATATAATAGAGTTATGGTGTCCATGTCCTTTGACTGTACTGTGCTTATAGTCATCTTTTCTTGCTTTGCCATTCAGAAATTTTCTTTCTCACAAGACTACTCTTTCATTGCTTTTTCACTGCCAAAAATGAAAGGTTCGTTTCTGTTTGGTACCTGAAGGGTATTTTGCACCAGGATTTTGGTTTCAGTTTTACATTCACGTATGATGGCCATATCCTAGTGGGAACAAAACTGTCATAGTCACTTGACACTGGAGAACAAGTTCTTATAGTGAGTGTCAGGTGGTGGATGAGACTTGAACTCTCTCCCTCTACACTTTCAGGACTTGTAGCTTCACCTTACTTTTGTCCTCACTGTTTATTCCTCATGGAAAGGGCGCTCCCAGAGGTGGATGATTCAGAGGACACATGCTTTGGAGCCACTGCATGTGCTCAGTCTCCTCATTTCAGCCTCAGCACCTCCCAAGGCTGATGTGCTGAGTTGCTTCCAATTGAGAGGGCTCCACGTGCAACTGCCTCTAAAGACCCTTCATGGCCGGCAGGAATTGTAGAGGACTGTGTGAAGGGGTTGTTGGGCTCGTTTCACACACTGGCTCTCACAGCCCTGCTAACCTGGTCTCCTGGAATTCACCAGGCCCAGGACAGAGACTCAGGGCAGCAGGACCCAGTGTCACTGCTCTTCTTACAACCCACTGCTTCATCCGGACAGCCCTGCCCCGGCTCCCCACACCCCAGTCCTGCCTACCCTCGGACCTTTCCTCAGGCCTTCCTTGGGCTTATCCTTCCCAGTTCTTCCAAGGCTGGGGTAAACCCTGACACGTGCTGTGTGTTTTGGAGGCTTCCCCTGCTGTAGAACTTTTGTTTCAGTATTCCAGACTAAGGGAATTGGTTCAAGTTACTTTTAACTCTAATATTGCTTTCATCCTCTCTAAGGGGCTAAGAGACTTATGGAGTTGTTTTGAAGTACCTAAGGTTAGCTCAGGCACTGGACCCTTACTTGTTTTGTGAATTTGGTTGCATATCTAGGCTATTGTGGAGAATGCTGCAATGAACCTAAGTTCATCTCATTGTGATACTGATTTAATTTCCTTTGGATATAAACCCAGTACTGTGATTGCTGAATCATATGATATTTCTGTTTATAATTTTATAAGGAACCACCATACTCTTTTTCATAATAGCGGCATCATTTTACATTTATATCTCCTGAGGAGATATTTCCCTCTTACACAGCACAATTCACCTGTCAACAAAGCTCATCACCACTGCACACTGCCTGAACACTACCTTGTTCTTCCCTCAACACAGCTGTTGCCCAGATTTGGTTAATATTCCTTTTCCTCAGAAGGAGATGGTGCAGAGATAAATGTTCTCAGCTCTTGACCTCCTATGTGGAAAAGCCAAACTGAGAACACAGGTGTGGGTCCCAATATGGATGCTCCGGATCCCTGACCTGCACTTACCACTCAGCCAAGGGATCCTCAGTCATGGAGCAAGGGAGTCCCTGCATTCGTATCCTTGGCTGGAAGTCCTAGCATCTCCAAAGGTCCAGACCTTGCCCATCAGGTGGCCTTAATGATCACAGAATCCAGGGCAGCTATGGGTGGGCTTATCAGTTGACTTTGGCACAGTCATTAATGTGAAATTCACCTCAAGACCTGAATTCTGGTAAGCTCCCAGATTCTGAGAGGTGTGAGACCCCATGTATACAGTACAGGTCATATCTGTCAGTGCTGGTGTCATTGCTTAAACAAGGCCAAAAGCAAATAAGAATCAAGGAGCTATTTTATTGTATTGGATAACATTACCATAAGCCATAGCATTGGTCAATTCCTGTAGCCCACACCCAAGGACTCAAAGTGGACCCTGACTGTTAGCCTGTACACTTCTCCTGCACAGCTGGCTTAGAGACAGGCTGTGCTCAGTTCAGGCTCCCTCTTCATAACGAAGTGTCCCACTTATGGAACAGCTCCCTAGAGTATGGACAGCCCCTGACTCAGTGGGCATACATACATTGTATAGAAAACAAAGACTGGGAGAAAAATATGATACGATTGATAGTGGCTGTATCTAAATGGTAGGATTTCAGTTTTGTCAAATCTTGTGTATTTGATTTTCTTTAAGACAAGTGATTAGTGAATAAATATAGCATATTTTGTCTAGGACTGAATTCAGTCCTTTAATAGAGGTTGCTGTTAATCAAGTATAAAATATTATACAACAGAAGACATGATAAATGCAGTAGCTGGAATTGTGGATGCTGGGTAAAGAGTGATCTGTGAAGAATCAAGAGACAGTGGCAATTTAGCAGAAGCTCAAAGCATGGGTCATGGGTCTGTGTCATTGACACAGAGCATGCAATTTAGTGTTTACCATTTTTTAGATCGACCCTTCCCTTCTGATTAGGCTCCCCTTAGCTACAAAGTCAAAGCTCTGTTTTCATTTCCTTCCTCTTGTCCTTTGCCTTCCTTCATCCCCCAAAGAGGATGGGCCAACACCAGCTCAGCCGACACTTACTATCCTCCCACATCCATACACACCACCCCATGTCCTCATCGAGAAGAAAGCCCCTGAGTAATTCCTGAGCAGCATCACCAGTGTCCTGACAGTTACTCTATGTCCCTCCAGCTCTCCCAGAGGATGTGGCGGTTGACCTGCACCGTGATAGGACAGAAGAAAAGCCTCCGTGGATCATCAAGGTAAGCTGGATTTTTTCTGGTCTGAGATAGAAATATTGCTTTATTTCTCTTTCAATAGATTTAAGTTATGAATATTTGAGGGTATTCCTTCCAGATACATACAATTACCTTGGTTGGGAGAATGTGGAGTGAGAGTCTATTACCAACCCTTGGTTCCTGATTCCTCAGGACATTAAAATTGATAGCATCCATTACAGCCTGTAGAGTATGGAGCTCTCTCTCCTGCAGCGATTTTTCCTCTAGGCAAAGAATTCTGTAATTTCCAACCTAAATGGACTTGGAAGTTCCATCCTCCCAGCAAAGTTCTTGCCTTTCAGCCTGAGTAGGTTTGCTCTGATAACCCTTGCTGGGTTCCCTGGACCACTGTTTCTTATGAGGTTTTCTACTGTCAGCAAATGAACAAAAGACCTGAGCATCTCTGTGATCTTATCCTCATAGTGTTTTCTCTTCTGTAATTGCAGGTGGCCTTCACAGAACGTGTAAACAGTATGTATTCTGGAATCAGTCACTTGGGGAGGAAGAACTTTGAAGATGAGAAAGTGGGACATTCTTGCTGGTTTTAGTGTAGAGGGCAAACTGATTCCAAATTTGTGCTGGGAATGAGAGTAGGGGCCCTGGTGACAGAAAGTGATTTACAGGTAATGTGACCAATTACTATAGTCCCAGGAAGAGTCTGTATTACGGTTAGGTGGTGTAGGTTTGTGTGCATGAGACTGGGTGTGTCTGTATGTGAAATGAGTGGGATGATTCTGTGTGTGTATGTGAACATTTTGTGTTGTCTTTCCCTTGATTCATGTTCCCCTAAACATCACTGTGACTGGTGCCAACTTTCTAAAATATATTCCCATCAACAGTGCATCATGAATGGGTATGGATATAAAAGTAAATAAACTGTACACTTTCAGGGTCTGCATTGATTTTATACCAATTGAGCCTCATTTAACCAGGAAAACAAATCCTATCACAACCCAGGCAAATGTTTACTGGATTATTTTTTTTTTTTCTTTTGGCTGTGTTGGGACTTCGTTGCACTGCGCGGGCTTCTCATTTCGGTGTCTACTGTTGTTCCAGACCACGGGCTCTAGGTGCATGGGCTTCAATTGTTGTGGCACGTGGGCTCAGTAGTTGTGACTTTCAGGTTCTAGAGCACAGGCTTAGTAGTTGTGGTGCACGGGTTTAGTTGCTCCATGGCTGGATTCTTAGTGAACAAAACTGGGTTTCATCATCCCTACTACTGGGTCAATTACAACTTCATTTAATAAGAAATCTCATCTCTTAGTACGTCTCATAGCATTCTGAATGGTTATGATACATCTCTCTACCACTTCCCTCATTCTAACTGTTTCCTATTAGAGCCTCCCGATGAGTCCTCCCCCCTTACCTGAAGCACCTAGTGCTATGCAGGCCTCCTTCCTTTTGCAAGGAGCCCATGCTTCTACCCACATGCCACACCCAGTTCTGGAGGAGTCCGAGAAAGAAGGAGCCTCCAGGAGTAGATGGAGGAAATTCACTCCACCTTTCTCCTTTGAGGCTAATATTCACTATCAGATTCTGTGCTAAGGAAACGCAATGTCCTTCTCCTGTGGAAAGTCTGTCTTCCATCACTTGTGCCGGCCCTGTTTCTGTGTGCTGGGCAAGAAACACTGCATACAGTGAAGACAGAACCAAGAGATCTACCCCAGGGATTGAGCTCAGGGTGGGCACTGGCTCCTTTCCCAGGAGGGCGGACAGGAGATTGTGCTTTAGAAGGTGGGACAGAGAAACCAAGCAGTGTGACAAGAGCATCTCCACTCATGTTGCTGTGCAAACTGCCAGATGATATAGGTTGTGGTATTTTCTGATGGCCTTTGCAAGCAAACAAGTCTGGGAGTAAAGTCAATTAAAACATGGAAAGTTATACTTAAAAAATTTTTTGCGATAGTGAGTCCTTTGAGAAATACATACATTAATAGAATATGATTGCCTTATATGTGTCAATATTTTCCCCACCAAAGAAAAAACTGAAAATGCTTCATTGTAAAATGTCACTTGTTTAACAAAGAGACTGTCTATGAGTAAAGTTGTTCTAGAAATCCTCAGTCCCTAGGTCGTAGTTTGCTGATGGTGCTGAGGGGAACCCTGGTGTGCGATTCAGTGCCTGCTACTCACAGGGAGGCTCTTAAGAACTCAGAGACCCGCCCAGTGGACCCCACGTGTGAGGACAGGATTGGCGCCTCGGGCTGGACTTGAAGGGGGAAATGCTTTAGAGAAGTGGAAGGAGATACAGGAAGGGCACCTGAGCCATGGGGAATCAGGTGTGGTTGGTTTAGAGATCAAGGAAAAGTGTACACCTGAGCACAGCCTGGGCCACACTTAGGATGCTGTTGGCACTTCTGGTTGAATGGGGAAGAGAAAGGACATCCCCCTCTTGCTGGAGTGAACTCTGGAGAGATGTCTTCTTTAAAGCCTGGGGAGAGGAGCTTCTCTCCCATTATCTCCTGATACCTGTGTACATTCGAGACCCTTCCTGCTTTTTTCTTTCCCTCTGTCGACTCCCTTTCCTTATTTTTCTTCTTTTTTCCCCTTTTTCCACATTGTATTTATTTTACATATGTGTATTTTATTGTTGTAAAAATACTTATACGATGAAATCCAACGTCTTAACAAGTTTTGAAATGTCCAGGCAGTCCTGTTGACTACATGCACCTTGTTTTACAGCATGTATCTAGAACTGTTCCAATTTGAAATAACACATTCTAACCATTGAACAGAGACTTCCCATGTCAACCTCCTGCCAGCTCTTGGAACCCCCCTTCTGCTCTCTGCTTCTCGGAGTTTTCTTTCAGTTTTTGACCTTCTGTGACTGGCTTATTTCACTCTTAGAAATGTCCTCTAATTTCTTTCGTGTTGCTGCAAATGGCAGGATTTCCTTCTTTTTCAAAGTCTGAGTGACTTTCCACTGTATGTATACACCACATTTTCTTTATTAATTCATCTTCCCATGGACACTAGGCAGTTTTCCTATGTTGTGTATTGTGTATAATGCTGCAATAGACATGAGATTGTAGATATCTCTTGGACATTATTGTTTTATCTCCTTTGTATATAAACCTAAATGAGTGACTGCAGGATTTTATGATAGTTCTCTTAATAATTTTTCAGGGACCTCCATTCTGTTTTCCATAATGGCTACACCATTTTACATTACTCCAGGGTACAAAACAGGGTACAGGAGTTCCACTTCTTCACATCTTTGCCAGCATCCATTAATTTTCTTTCTTTCTTATTTATTTATTTATTTTTTTTGCAGCACACGTGTCTCTCATTGTTGTGGGCTCTCCCGTTGCAGAGCACAGGCTCCAAATGCACAGGCTCAGCAGCCATGGGACATGGGCCCAGCCGCTCAGCGGCATGTGGCATCCTCCCAGACCGGGGAATGAACATGTGTCCCCTGCCTCGGCAGGCGGACTCTCAACCACTGTGCCACCACGGAAGATCTATTTGTCTTTTTATAATACACATCCTAACAGGTGTGAGTAATATCTCCCTGTGGCTTGATTTCCAGTTCCCTGATGCTTAGCGAGGTTGAGCAAATTTTCATATGTAGATTGACCACTTGTATGTCTTTATGGAGAAATGTCTAGTGAAGATTTTTACCCATTTTTAAACTCAGTTATTTGCCTGCTGTTTTTCTGAAATTGACTTGTAGTAGTCTCTTATATATTCTGGATATTGGTCTCTCATTCAGATACAAGGTTTACACATATTTCCTCCCATCCTATAGGTTGCCTTTTCATGCTGTTGATTGTTGAAGCGACTATCCTGTCTTCACTTGGTAATCTTAGAACCTTGGCCAAGATCAGTTGGCCATATATATGTGCGTTTATTTGAGGTCTCTCTATTATATTTCATTGGTCTATCTCACTGTCTTGATGCCAGTCGCAGACTATTTTGACTACTGTGGCATTGTTATGTGTTTTGAGTTCAGGAAGTGTTAATCTCCATCATTGCTCTTTGCTCTCAAGATTGTTTTATCTACTTGTGGGGGTTCCATATGTATTTTAGGATTCTGTCCACTTCTATAATAATGACATTGAATTTTGTGGGTTGTTGCGATATATGTGTACATCACTTTATGTAGAATAGAAATGCCAACAGTATTTAATAATCCAGTCTATGAACATGGTATGTCATTCCAATTACTTGTCTCTTCTTTAATTTTTTTCAGCAATGTCCTGTAGTTTTCAGTATATAAATTTTTCACCTCCTACGGGGTGTTTTTCACTGCCTTTCTCAGGTCTTATAGAGTCAGGATTGAGAAGGATGGACTCATAGAGAGATTGAAATCCCTCCCTCCCCCTGCACCTACTCTCTGATTATGTGTAATACAGGTGTACTGGGCCATGCCCTTCGCCTCTGTCTACAAGTGGGCCCCTTGCTGGGAATTCCTCTTGGATCTGAGTGTTGACTGTACTATTTCAGTGTCCACAAGGACTCTCCCAATGTCTGGCTTGGGTCCAAGAGCCCAAGATATACCTACATATGAATGATCAGATCAGGCCATCAAATTTTCTGCAGTAAATAACAACCATTGGAATGGTGGCTGGTTGCCTCTTTCTCATCTTTGGATTTCTTAGAACTGAGTTTCCAGTGTGGTAGCCACTAACCAAATGTGTCTATTTATAATTAATTTAGTTCAAACAAGACTTAACTCATTCTATTAAAAAATGCAAAAACCACACAATTGCTTGGTCACACTAGCCATGTTTGAAGTGTGTCTATAACATCTGGAATTTCAGGTTGGTAAGGTTGACGGTGAAAGCTGTAAATGGGTCTATAGAAGTAAGGGGTTGAAAGGTGATTTTCTCAGCACCTCCTCCTCATTTGAAATTTTCAACTGTGATCAATATCTTATTGAAGGACTCTGTCTGCACAGAGCACAGGGGAGGTCTGAGAACCTGGAGGGAAGACCAGGGGGATGCTCTGTGAGCCAGCAAGACGAGTAGGAGAAATGGGTGGGTCAACTTGTATAATAACTTTATGCTCATGTTGTGTTTGTACAGAATGGATCATGGAGAGCATATATAGCAGTGATGCTGATGACGATTCTGATAGCGAACAACTCTCAGGTAGGATCTAAAGCGAGACAACTCCTAGAACACTTGGGTTCCACCCGGTTCTTTAGAAACTAAGGAAGGTGAATATGCAAACAGGAAGAAGAAGGAAATATGTGTAGAATTCTGATTTGCTCTTTCCAAGTTTTAATGATATAATAGAGTTATTGTGTCCATGTCCTTTGACTGTACTGTGCTTATAGTCATCTTTTCTTGCTTTGCCATTCAGAAATTTTCTTTCTCACAAGACTACTCTTTCATTGATTTTTCTCTGCCAAAGATGAAAGGTTCGTTTCTGTTTGGTACCTGGAGGGTATTTTGCACCAGGGATTTTGGTTTCCTTTTTACATTCGCGTATGATGGCCATATCCTAGTGGGAACAAAACTCTCATAGTCACTTGACACTGGAGAACAAGTTCTTATACTGAGTATCAGGTGGTGGATGAGACTTGAACTCTCTCCCTCTACACTTTCAGGACTTGTAGCTTAATGTTACTTTTGTCCTCACTGTTTAATCCTCATGGAAAATGCGCTCCCAGAGATGGATGAGTCACAGAACACATGCTTTGGGGCCACTGCATGTGCTCAGTCTCCTCATTTCAGCCTCAGCACCTCCCAAGGCTGATGTGCTGAAGGTGCTTCCATTTGAGAGGGGTCCACGTCCAGCTGCCCCTTAAGACCCTTCATGGCCGGCAGGAATTTTAGAGGACTGTGTGAAGAGGCTGCTGGGCTCACTTCACACACTGGTTCTCACAGCCCTGCTAACCTGGTCTCCTGGAATTCACCAGGCCCAGGACAGAGACTCATGGCAGCAGGGCCCAGGGTCACTGCTCTTCTTACAACCCACTGCTCCATCCGGACAGACCTGCCCCTGCTCCCCACACTCCAGTCCTGCCTACCCTCTGACCTTTCCTCAGGCCTGCGTTGGTCTTATCCTTCCCAGTTCTTCTAAGACTGGTGTAAACCCTGGCAGTTGCTGTGTGTTTATGAGGCTTCCTCTGCTGTAGAATATTGTGTCAGTATTCCAGGCTAAGGGAATAGGGAAAAGTTACTTTTAACTCTAACACTGCTTTCATCCTCTCTAAGGAGCTAAGAGACTTACGGAGTAGTTTTGATGTACCTAATGTTAGCTCAGGCACAGGACCCTTACTTGTTTTGTGAAGTTGGTTGCATATCTAGGCTATTGTGGAGAATGCTGTAATGAACATAAGTTCATCTCATTGTGATACTGATTTAATTTCCTTTGGCTATATACCCAGAACTGTGATTGCTGAATCATATGATATTTCTGTTTATAATTTTAAAAGGAACCCCCATACTCTTTTTCATAATAGCGGCACCATTTTACATTCCCACCAGCAGTGTACAAAGTTTCCAATTCCCCACATCTTGGCCTTGACTTGCGGGCTCTAGAGCACGGGCTTAGTAGTTGTGGGGCACGGGCTTAGTTGCTCCATGACTGGATTCTTAGTGAACAAAACTGTATTTCACAATCCCTACTACTGGGTCAATTACAACTTCATTTAATAAGAAATCTCATCTCTTAATGGGTCTCATAGCATTCTGAATGGTTATGATACAACTCTCTACCACTTCCCTCATTCTAACTCTTTCCTATTAGAGCTTCGGGATGAGTCCTCCCCCCTTACCTGAAGCACCTAGTTTTAGGTAGGCCTCCTTCATTTTGTAGGGAGCCCATGCTTGTCCCCACATGCCACACCCAGTTCTGGAGGAGTCCGAGAAAGAAGGAGCCTCCAGGAGTAGATGGAGGAAATTCACTCCACCTTTCTCCTTTGAGGCTAATATTCACTATCGGATTCTGTGCTAAGGAAACGCAATGTCTTTCTCCTGTGGAAAGTCTGTCTTCCATCACTTGTGCCGGCCCTGTTTCTGTGTGCTGGGCAAGAAACACTGCATACAGTGAAGACAGAACCAAGAGATCTACCCCAGGGATTGAGCTCAGGGTGGGCACTGACTCCCTTCCCAGGAGGGCGGAGAGGAGGTTGTGCTTTGCAAGGTGGGACAGAGAAACCAAGCAGTGTGACAAGAGCATCTCCACTCATGTTGCTGTGCAAACTGCCAGATGAAGTAGGTTCTTGGTATTTTCTGAAGGCTTTTGCAAGCAAACAAGTCTGGGAGTAAAGTCAATTAAAACATGGAAAGATATACTTAAAAATTTTTTTTCGATAGTGAGTCCTTTGAGAAATACATACTTTAATAGAATATGATTGCCTTATATGTGTCAATATTTTCCCCACCAAAGAAAACACTGAAAATGCTTGATTGTAAAATGTCACTTGTTTACCCAAGAGACTGTCTATGAGTAAAGTTGTTCTAGAAATCCTCAATCCCTAGGTCGTAGTTTCCTGATGGTGCTGAGGGGAACCCTGGTGTGCGATTCAGTGCCTGCTACTCACAGGGAGGCTCTTAAGAACGCAGAGACCCGCCCAGTGGACCCCACGTGTGAGGACAGGATTGGAGCCTCGGGCTGGACTTGAAGAGGGAAATGCTTTAGAGAAGTGGAAGGAGATACAGGAAGGGCACCTGAGCCATGGGGAGTCAGGGGTGCTTGGTTTAGACATCAAGGAAAAGTGTACACCTGAGCACAGCCTGGGCCACACTTAGGATGCTATTGGCACTTCTGGTTGAATGGGGAAGAGAAAGGACATCCCCCTCTTGCTGGAGTGAACTCTGGAGAGATGTCTTCTTTAAAGCCTGGGGAGAGGAGCTTCTCTCCCATTATCTCCTGATACCTGTGTACATTCGAGACCCTTCCTGCTTTCTTCTTTCACTCTGTTGACTCCCTTTCCTTATTTTTCTTCTTTTTTCCCCTTTTTCCACTTTGTATTTATTTTACATATGTATATTTTATTGTTATAAGAGTACACATACGATAAAATCCAACGTCTTTACAAGTTTTGAAATGTCCAGGCAGTCCTGTTGACTACATGCACCTTGTTGTACAGCATGTGTCTAGAACTTTTCCATTTTGCAAATAACACATTCTAACCATTGAACAGAGACTTCCCATGTCAACCTCCTGCCAGCTCTTGGAACATCCCTTCTACTCTCTGCTTCTCGGAGTTTTCTTTCAGTTTTTGACCTTCTGTGACTGGCTTATTTCACTCTTACAAATGTCCTCCAAGTTCTTCCGTGTTGCTGCAAATAGCAGGATTTCCTTCCTTTTCAAAGACTGAATGACATTCCACTGTATGTATACACCACATTTTCTTTATTAATTCATCTTCCCATGGACACTAGGCAGTTTTCCTATGTTGTGTATTGTGTATAATGCTGCAATGGACATGAGATTGTAGATATCTCTTGGACATTCTTGTTTTATCTCCTTTGTATATAAACCTAAATGAGTGATTGCTGGATTTTATGATAGTTCTCTTAATAATTTTTGGGGGACCTCCATTCTGTTTTCCATAATGGCTACACCATTTTACATTACTACAGGGTACAGAAGTTCCACTTCTTCACATCTTTGCCAGCATCCATTAATTTTCTTTTCTTTTCTTTTCTTTTCTTTTTTTTTTTTTTTTTTTTGCAGCACACTGGCCTCTCATTGTTGTGGGCTCTCCTGTTGTGGAGCACAGGCTCCAAACGCACAGGCTAAGCAGCCATGGCTCACGGGCCCAGCCGCTCAGTGGCATGTGGGATCCTCCCAGACCGGGGCACAAACACGTCTCCCCTGCATAGGCACGCAGACTCTCAACCACTGTGCCAAACGGAAGGCCCTAACTGTCTTTTTATAATTCACATCCTAAGAGGTGTGAGTGATATCTCCTTGTGGTTTCATTTCCATTTCCCTGATGCTTAGCGATGCTGAGCAAATTTTCATATGTAGATTGACCACTTGTATGTCTTTATGGAGAAATGTCTAGTGAAGCTTTTTACCCATTTTGAAACTCAGTTATTTGCCCGTCTTTTTTGGAAATTGACTTGTAGTAGTTTCTTATATATTCTGGATATTGGTCCCTTATTCATATACAAGGTTTACACATATTTCCTCCCATCCTATAAGTTGCCTTTTCATTCTGTTGATTGTTGAAGAGACTATCCTCTCTTCACTTGGTAATCTTAGAACCTTGGCACATATTAGTTGGCCATATATATGTGCGTTTATTTGGGGTCTCTATTATATTTCATTGGTCTATCTCACTGTCTTGATGCCAGTAGCAGACTGTTTTGACTACTGTGGCATTGTTATGTGTTTTGAGTTCAGGAAGTGTTAATCTCCATCATTGCTCTTTGCTCTCAAGATTGTTTTATCTACTTGGGGGTATTCCATATGTATTTTAGAATTCTGTCCACTTCTATAATAATGACATGGAATTTTGTGGGTTGTTGCAATATATGTGTACATCCATTTATGTAGTATAGAAATGCCAACAGTAATTAATAATCCAGTCTATGTACATGGTATGTCATTCCAATTCCTTGTCTCTTCTTTAATTTCTTTCCGCAATGTCCTGTAGTTTTCAGTATACAAATTTTTCACCTCCTACGGGGCCTTTTCCACTCCCTTCCTCAGGTCTTCTAGAGTCAGGGCTGAGAAGGATGGACTCATGGAGAGAGTGACATCCATCCCTCCCCTCTGCACCTACTCTCTGATTATGTCTAATACAGGTGTACTGGGCCATGCCCTTCACCTCTGTCTACAATTGAGCCCCTTGCTGGGAATTCCTCTTGGATCTGAGTGTTGACTGTACTATTTCAGTGTCCACAAGGACTCTCCCAATGCCTGGCGTGGGTACAAGAGCCCAAGATATACCTACATACGAATCATCAGATCAGGCCATCAAATTTTCTGCAGTAAGGAACAGCCAGGGGAGGGGTGGCTGGTTGCCTCTTTCTCATCTTTGGATTTCTTACACCTGAGCTTTCTAGTGTGGTAGCCACTAACCAAATGTGTCTATTTATAATTAATTTAGTTCAAACAATAATTAAATCATTCTATTAAAAAGCACAAAAACCACACAATTGCTTGGTCACACTAGCCATGTTTCAAGTGTGTCTGTAACATCTGGAATTTCAGGTTGGTAAAGTTGACGGTGAAAGCTATAAATGGGTCTATAGAAGTGAGGGGTCGGAAGGTGATTTTCTCAGCATCTCTCCCTCATTTGAAATTTTCAACTGTGATCAATATCTTATTGAAGGACTCTGTCTGCACAGAGCACAGGGGAGGTCTGAGAAGCTGCAGGGAAGACCAGGGTGATGCTCTGTGAGCCAGCAAGTCGAGTAGGAGCAATGGGTGGGTCAACTTGTATAATAAATTTATGCTCATGGTTGTGTTTGTACAAAATGCATGGTAGAGAGCATACATAGCAGTGATGCTGATGACGATTCACGTAGGGAACAACTCTCAGTTAGGATCTAAAACGAGGCAATTCCTAGAACACTTTGGTTCCACCCGGTTCTTTAGAAACGAAGGAAGGTGAATATGAAATCAGGAAGAAGAAGGAAATATGTGTAGAATTCTGATTTGTTCTTTCCAAATTTTAATGATATAATAGAGTTATGGTGTCCATGTCCTTTGACTGTACTGTGCTTATAGTCATCTTTTCTTGCTTTGCCATTCAGAAATTTTCTTTCTCACAAGACTACTCTTTCATTGCTTTTTCACTGCCAAAAATGAAAGGTTCGTTTCTGTTTGGTACCTGAAGGGTATTTTGCACCAGGATTTTGGTTTCAGTTTTACATTCACGTATGATGGCCATATCCTAGTGGGAACAAAACTGTCATAGTCACTTGACACTGGAGAACAAGTTCTTATAGTGAGTGTCAGGTGGTGGATGAGACTTGAACTCTCTCCCTCTACACTTTCAGGACTTGTAGCTTCACCTTACTTTTGTCCTCACTGTTTATTCCTCATGGAAAGGGCGCTCCCAGAGGTGGATGAGTCAGAGGACACATGCTTTGGAGCCACTGCATGTGCTCAGTCTCCTCATTTCAGCCTCAGCACCTCCCAAGGCTGATGTGCTGAGTTGCTTCCAATTGAGAGGGCTCCACGTGCAACTGCCTCTAAAGACCCTTCATGGCCGGCAGGAATTGTAGAGGACTGTGTGAAGGGGTTGTTGGGCTCGTTTCACACACTGGCTCTCACAGCCCTGCTAACCTGGTCTCCTGGAATTCACCAGGCCCAGGACAGAGACTCAGGGCAGCAGGACCCAGTGTCACTGCTCTTCTTACAACCCACTGCTTCATCCGGACAGCCCTGCCCCGGCTCCCCACACCCCAGTCCTGCCTACCCTCGGACCTTTCCTCAGGCCTTCCTTGGGCTTATCCTTCCCAGTTCTTCCAAGGCTGGGGTAAACCCTGACACGTGCTGTGTGTTTTGGAGGCTTCCCCTGCTGTAGAACTTTTGTTTCAGTATTCCAGACTAAGGGAATTGGTTCAAGTTACTTTTAACTCTAATATTGCTTTCATCCTCTCTAAGGGGCTAAGAGACTTATGGAGTTGTTTTGAAGTACCTAAGGTTAGCTCAGGCACTGGACCCTTACTTGTTTTGTGAATTTGGTTGCATATCTAGGCTATTGTGGAGAATGCTGCAATGAACCTAAGTTCATCTCATTGTGATACTGATTTAATTTCCTTTGGATATAAACCCAGTACTGTGATTGCTGAATCATATGATATTTCTGTTTATAATTTTATAAGGAACCACCATACTCTTTTTCATAATAGCGGCATCATTTTACATTTATATCTCCTGAGGAGATATTTCCCTCTTACACAGCACAATTCACCTGTCAACAAAGCTCATCACCACTGCACACTGCCTGAACACTACCTTGTTCTTCCCTCAACACAGCTGTTGCCCAGATTTGGTTAATATTCCTTTTCCTCAGAAGGAGATGGTGCAGAGATAAATGTTCTCAGCTCTTGACCTCCTATGTGGAAAAGCCAAACTGAGAACACAGGTGTGGGTCCCAATATGGATGCTCCGGATCCCTGACCTGCACTTACCACTCAGCCAAGGGATCCTCAGTCATGGAGCAAGGGAGTCCCTGCATTCGTATCCTTGGCTGGAAGTCCTAGCATCTCCAAAGGTCCAGACCTTGCCCATCAGGTGGCCTTAATGATCACAGAATCCAGGGCAGCTATGGGTGGGCTTATCAGTTGACTTTGGCACAGTCATTAATGTGAAATTCACCTCAAGACCTGAATTCTGGTAAGCTCCCAGATTCTGAGAGGTGTGAGACCCCATGTATACAGTACAGGTCATATCTGTCAGTGCTGGTGTCATTGCTTAAACAAGGCCAAAAGCAAATAAGAATCAAGGAGCTATTTTATTGTATTGGATAACATTACCATAAGCCATAGCATTGGTCAATTCCTGTAGCCCACACCCAAGGACTCAAAGTGGACCCTGACTGTTAGCCTGTACACTTCTCCTGCACAGCTGGCTTAGAGACAGGCTGTGCTCAGTTCAGGCTCCCTCTTCATAACGAAGTGTCCCACTTATGGAACAGCTCCCTAGAGTATGGACAGCCCCTGACTCAGTGGGCATACATACATTGTATAGAAAACAAAGACTGGGAGAAAAATATGATACGATTGATAGTGGCTGTATCTAAATGGTAGGATTTCAGTTTTGTCAAATCTTGTGTATTTGATTTTCTTTAAGACAAGTGATTAGTGAATAAATATAGCATATTTTGTCTAGGACTGAATTCAGTCCTTTAATAGAGGTTGCTGTTAATCAAGTATAAAATATTATACAACAGAAGACATGATAAATGCAGTAGCTGGAATTGTGGATGCTGGGTAAAGAGTGATCTGTGAAGAATCAAGAGACAGTGGCAATTTAGCAGAAGCTCAAAGCATGGGTCATGGGTCTGTGTCATTGACACAGAGCATGCAATTTAGTGTTTACCATTTTTTAGATCGACCCTTCCCTTCTGATTAGGCTCCCCTTAGCTACAAAGTCAAAGCTCTGTTTTCATTTCCTTCCTCTTGTCCTTTGCCTTCCTTCATCCCCCAAAGAGGATGGGCCAACACCAGCTCAGCCGACACTTACTATCCTCCCACATCCATACACACCACCCCATGTCCTCATCGAGAAGAAAGCCCCTGAGTAATTCCTGAGCAGCATCACCAGTGTCCTGACAGTTACTCTATGTCCCTCCAGCTCTCCCAGAGGATGTGGCGGTTGACCTGCACCGTGATAGGACAGAAGAAAAGCCTCCGTGGATCATCAAGGTAAGCTGGATTTTTTCTGGTCTGAGATAGAAATATTGCTTTATTTCTCTTTCAATAGATTTAAGTTATGAATATTTGAGGGTATTCCTTCCAGATACATACAATTACCTTGGTTGGGAGAATGTGGAGTGAGAGTCTATTACCAACCCTTGGTTCCTGATTCCTCAGGACATTAAAATTGATAGCATCCATTACAGCCTGTAGAGTATGGAGCTCTCTCTCCTGCAGCGATTTTTCCTCTAGGCAAAGAATTCTGTAATTTCCAACCTAAATGGACTTGGAAGTTCCATCCTCCCAGCAAAGTTCTTGCCTTTCAGCCTGAGTAGGTTTGCTCTGATAACCCTTGCTGGGTTCCCTGGACCACTGTTTCTTATGAGGTTTTCTACTGTCAGCAAATGAACAAAAGACCTGAGCATCTCTGTGATCTTATCCTCATAGTGTTTTCTCTTCTGTAATTGCAGGTGGCCTTCACAGAACGTGTAAACAGTATGTATTCTGGAATCAGTCACTTGGGGAGGAAGAACTTTGAAGATGAGAAAGTGGGACATTCTTGCTGGTTTTAGTGTAGAGGGCAAACTGATTCCAAATTTGTGCTGGGAATGAGAGTAGGGGCCCTGGTGACAGAAAGTGATTTACAGGTAATGTGACCAATTACTATAGTCCCAGGAAGAGTCTGTATTACGGTTAGGTGGTGTAGGTTTGTGTGCATGAGACTGGGTGTGTCTGTATGTGAAATGAGTGGGATGATTCTGTGTGTGTATGTGAACATTTTGTGTTGTCTTTCCCTTGATTCATGTTCCCCTAAACATCACTGTGACTGGTGCCAACTTTCTAAAATATATTCCCATCAACAGTGCATCATGAATGGGTATGGATATAAAAGTAAATAAACTGTACACTTTCAGGGTCTGCATTGATTTTATACCAATTGAGCCTCATTTAACCAGGAAAACAAATCCTATCACAACCCAGGCAAATGTTTACTGGATTATTTTTTTTTTTTCTTTTGGCTGTGTTGGGACTTCGTTGCACTGCGCGGGCTTCTCATTTCGGTGTCTACTGTTGTTCCAGACCACGGGCTCTAGGTGCATGGGCTTCAATTGTTGTGGCACGTGGGCTCAGTAGTTGTGACTTTCAGGCTCTAGAGCACAGGCTTAGTAGTTGTGGTGCACGGGTTTAGTTGCTCCATGGCTGGATTCTTAGTGAACAAAACTGGGTTTCATCATCCCTACTACTGGGTCAATTACAACTTCATTTAATAAGAAATCTCATCTCTTAGTACGTCTCATAGCATTCTGAATGGTTATGATACATCTCTCTACCACTTCCCTCATTCTAACTGTTTCCTATTAGAGCCTCCCGATGAGTCCTCCCCCCTTACCTGAAGCACCTAGTGCTATGCAGGCCTCCTTCCTTTTGCAAGGAGCCCATGCTTCTACCCACATGCCACACCCAGTTCTGGAGGAGTCCGAGAAAGAAGGAGCCTCCAGGAGTAGATGGAGGAAATTCACTCCACCTTTCTCCTTTGAGGCTAATATTCACTATCAGATTCTGTGCTAAGGAAACGCAATGTCCTTCTCCTGTGGAAAGTCTGTCTTCCATCACTTGTGCCGGCCCTGTTTCTGTGTGCTGGGCAAGAAACACTGCATACAGTGAAGACAGAACCAAGAGATCTACCCCAGGGATTGAGCTCAGGGTGGGCACTGGCTCCTTTCCCAGGAGGGCGGACAGGAGATTGTGCTTTAGAAGGTGGGACAGAGAAACCAAGCAGTGTGACAAGAGCATCTCCACTCATGTTGCTGTGCAAACTGCCAGATGATATAGGTTGTGGTATTTTCTGATGGCCTTTGCAAGCAAACAAGTCTGGGAGTAAAGTCAATTAAAACATGGAAAGTTATACTTAAAAAATTTTTTGCGATAGTGAGTCCTTTGAGAAATACATACATTAATAGAATATGATTGCCTTATATGTGTCAATATTTTCCCCACCAAAGAAAAAACTGAAAATGCTTCATTGTAAAATGTCACTTGTTTAACAAAGAGACTGTCTATGAGTAAAGTTGTTCTAGAAATCCTCAGTCCCTAGGTCGTAGTTTGCTGATGGTGCTGAGGGGAACCCTGGTGTGCGATTCAGTGCCTGCTACTCACAGGGAGGCTCTTAAGAACTCAGAGACCCGCCCAGTGGACCCCACGTGTGAGGACAGGATTGGCGCCTCGGGCTGGACTTGAAGGGGGAAATGCTTTAGAGAAGTGGAAGGAGATACAGGAAGGGCACCTGAGCCATGGGGAATCAGGTGTGGTTGGTTTAGAGATCAAGGAAAAGTGTACACCTGAGCACAGCCTGGGCCACACTTAGGATGCTGTTGGCACTTCTGGTTGAATGGGGAAGAGAAAGGACATCCCCCTCTTGCTGGAGTGAACTCTGGAGAGATGTCTTCTTTAAAGCCTGGGGAGAGGAGCTTCTCTCCCATTATCTCCTGATACCTGTGTACATTCGAGACCCTTCCTGCTTTTTTCTTTCCCTCTGTCGACTCCCTTTCCTTATTTTTCTTCTTTTTTCCCCTTTTTCCACATTGTATTTATTTTACATATGTGTATTTTATTGTTGTAAAAATACTTATACGATGAAATCCAACGTCTTAACAAGTTTTGAAATGTCCAGGCAGTCCTGTTGACTACATGCACCTTGTTTTACAGCATGTATCTAGAACTGTTCCAATTTGAAATAACACATTCTAACCATTGAACAGAGACTTCCCATGTCAACCTCCTGCCAGCTCTTGGAACCCCCCTTCTGCTCTCTGCTTCTCGGAGTTTTCTTTCAGTTTTTGACCTTCTGTGACTGGCTTATTTCACTCTTAGAAATGTCCTCTAATTTCTTTCGTGTTGCTGCAAATGGCAGGATTTCCTTCTTTTTCAAAGTCTGAGTGACTTTCCACTGTATGTATACACCACATTTTCTTTATTAATTCATCTTCCCATGGACACTAGGCAGTTTTCCTATGTTGTGTATTGTGTATAATGCTGCAATAGACATGAGATTGTAGATATCTCTTGGACATTATTGTTTTATCTCCTTTGTATATAAACCTAAATGAGTGACTGCAGGATTTTATGATAGTTCTCTTAATAATTTTTCAGGGACCTCCATTCTGTTTTCCATAATGGCTACACCATTTTACATTACTCCAGGGTACAAAACAGGGTACAGGAGTTCCACTTCTTCACATCTTTGCCAGCATCCATTAATTTTCTTTCTTTCTTATTTATTTATTTATTTTTTTTGCAGCACACGTGTCTCTCATTGTTGTGGGCTCTCCCGTTGCAGAGCACAGGCTCCAAATGCACAGGCTCAGCAGCCATGGGACATGGGCCCAGCCGCTCAGCGGCATGTGGCATCCTCCCAGACCGGGGAATGAACATGTGTCCCCTGCCTCGGCAGGCGGACTCTCAACCACTGTGCCACCACGGAAGATCTATTTGTCTTTTTATAATACACATCCTAACAGGTGTGAGTAATATCTCCCTGTGGCTTGATTTCCAGTTCCCTGATGCTTAGCGAGGTTGAGCAAATTTTCATATGTAGATTGACCACTTGTATGTCTTTATGGAGAAATGTCTAGTGAAGATTTTTACCCATTTTTAAACTCAGTTATTTGCCTGCTGTTTTTCTGAAATTGACTTGTAGTAGTCTCTTATATATTCTGGATATTGGTCTCTCATTCAGATACAAGGTTTACACATATTTCCTCCCATCCTATAGGTTGCCTTTTCATGCTGTTGATTGTTGAAGCGACTATCCTGTCTTCACTTGGTAATCTTAGAACCTTGGCCAAGATCAGTTGGCCATATATATGTGCGTTTATTTGAGGTCTCTCTATTATATTTCATTGGTCTATCTCACTGTCTTGATGCCAGTCGCAGACTATTTTGACTACTGTGGCATTGTTATGTGTTTTGAGTTCAGGAAGTGTTAATCTCCATCATTGCTCTTTGCTCTCAAGATTGTTTTATCTACTTGTGGGGGTTCCATATGTATTTTAGGATTCTGTCCACTTCTATAATAATGACATTGAATTTTGTGGGTTGTTGCGATATATGTGTACATCACTTTATGTAGAATAGAAATGCCAACAGTATTTAATAATCCAGTCTATGAACATGGTATGTCATTCCAATTACTTGTCTCTTCTTTAATTTTTTTCAGCAATGTCCTGTAGTTTTCAGTATATAAATTTTTCACCTCCTACGGGGTGTTTTTCACTGCCTTTCTCAGGTCTTATAGAGTCAGGATTGAGAAGGATGGACTCATAGAGAGATTGAAATCCCTCCCTCCCCCTGCACCTACTCTCTGATTATGTGTAATACAGGTGTACTGGGCCATGCCCTTCGCCTCTGTCTACAAGTGGGCCCCTTGCTGGGAATTCCTCTTGGATCTGAGTGTTGACTGTACTATTTCAGTGTCCACAAGGACTCTCCCAATGTCTGGCTTGGGTCCAAGAGCCCAAGATATACCTACATATGAATGATCAGATCAGGCCATCAAATTTTCTGCAGTAAATAACAACCATTGGAATGGTGGCTGGTTGCCTCTTTCTCATCTTTGGATTTCTTAGAACTGAGTTTCCAGTGTGGTAGCCACTAACCAAATGTGTCTATTTATAATTAATTTAGTTCAAACAAGACTTAACTCATTCTATTAAAAAATGCAAAAACCACACAATTGCTTGGTCACACTAGCCATGTTTGAAGTGTGTCTATAACATCTGGAATTTCAGGTTGGTAAGGTTGACGGTGAAAGCTGTAAATGGGTCTATAGAAGTAAGGGGTTGAAAGGTGATTTTCTCAGCACCTCCTCCTCATTTGAAATTTTCAACTGTGATCAATATCTTATTGAAGGACTCTGTCTGCACAGAGCACAGGGGAGGTCTGAGAACCTGGAGGGAAGACCAGGGGGATGCTCTGTGAGCCAGCAAGACGAGTAGGAGAAATGGGTGGGTCAACTTGTATAATAACTTTATGCTCATGTTGTGTTTGTACAGAATGGATCATGGAGAGCATATATAGCAGTGATGCTGATGACGATTCTGATAGCGAACAACTCTCAGGTAGGATCTAAAGCGAGACAACTCCTAGAACACTTGGGTTCCACCCGGTTCTTTAGAAACTAAGGAAGGTGAATATGCAAACAGGAAGAAGAAGGAAATATGTGTAGAATTCTGATTTGCTCTTTCCAAGTTTTAATGATATAATAGAGTTATTGTGTCCATGTCCTTTGACTGTACTGTGCTTATAGTCATCTTTTCTTGCTTTGCCATTCAGAAATTTTCTTTCTCACAAGACTACTCTTTCATTGATTTTTCTCTGCCAAAGATGAAAGGTTCGTTTCTGTTTGGTACCTGGAGGGTATTTTGCACCAGGGATTTTGGTTTCCTTTTTACATTCGCGTATGATGGCCATATCCTAGTGGGAACAAAACTCTCATAGTCACTTGACACTGGAGAACAAGTTCTTATACTGAGTATCAGGTGGTGGATGAGACTTGAACTCTCTCCCTCTACACTTTCAGGACTTGTAGCTTAATGTTACTTTTGTCCTCACTGTTTAATCCTCATGGAAAATGCGCTCCCAGAGATGGATGAGTCACAGAACACATGCTTTGGGGCCACTGCATGTGCTCAGTCTCCTCATTTCAGCCTCAGCACCTCCCAAGGCTGATGTGCTGAAGGTGCTTCCATTTGAGAGGGGTCCACGTCCAGCTGCCCCTTAAGACCCTTCATGGCCGGCAGGAATTTTAGAGGACTGTGTGAAGAGGCTGCTGGGCTCACTTCACACACTGGTTCTCACAGCCCTGCTAACCTGGTCTCCTGGAATTCACCAGGCCCAGGACAGAGACTCATGGCAGCAGGGCCCAGGGTCACTGCTCTTCTTACAACCCACTGCTCCATCCGGACAGACCTGCCCCTGCTCCCCACACTCCAGTCCTGCCTACCCTCTGACCTTTCCTCAGGCCTGCGTTGGTCTTATCCTTCCCAGTTCTTCTAAGACTGGTGTAAACCCTGGCAGTTGCTGTGTGTTTATGAGGCTTCCTCTGCTGTAGAATATTGTGTCAGTATTCCAGGCTAAGGGAATAGGGAAAAGTTACTTTTAACTCTAACACTGCTTTCATCCTCTCTAAGGAGCTAAGAGACTTACGGAGTAGTTTTGATGTACCTAATGTTAGCTCAGGCACAGGACCCTTACTTGTTTTGTGAAGTTGGTTGCATATCTAGGCTATTGTGGAGAATGCTGTAATGAACATAAGTTCATCTCATTGTGATACTGATTTAATTTCCTTTGGCTATATACCCAGAACTGTGATTGCTGAATCATATGATATTTCTGTTTATAATTTTAAAAGGAACCCCCATACTCTTTTTCATAATAGCGGCACCATTTTACATTCCCACCAGCAGTGTACAAAGTTTCCAATTCCCCACATCTTGGCCTTGACTTGCGGGCTCTAGAGCACGGGCTTAGTAGTTGTGGGGCACGGGCTTAGTTGCTCCATGACTGGATTCTTAGTGAACAAAACTGTATTTCACAATCCCTACTACTGGGTCAATTACAACTTCATTTAATAAGAAATCTCATCTCTTAATGGGTCTCATAGCATTCTGAATGGTTATGATACAACTCTCTACCACTTCCCTCATTCTAACTCTTTCCTATTAGAGCTTCGGGATGAGTCCTCCCCCCTTACCTGAAGCACCTAGTTTTAGGTAGGCCTCCTTCATTTTGTAGGGAGCCCATGCTTGTCCCCACATGCCACACCCAGTTCTGGAGGAGTCCGAGAAAGAAGGAGCCTCCAGGAGTAGATGGAGGAAATTCACTCCACCTTTCTCCTTTGAGGCTAATATTCACTATCGGATTCTGTGCTAAGGAAACGCAATGTCTTTCTCCTGTGGAAAGTCTGTCTTCCATCACTTGTGCCGGCCCTGTTTCTGTGTGCTGGGCAAGAAACACTGCATACAGTGAAGACAGAACCAAGAGATCTACCCCAGGGATTGAGCTCAGGGTGGGCACTGACTCCCTTCCCAGGAGGGCGGAGAGGAGGTTGTGCTTTGCAAGGTGGGACAGAGAAACCAAGCAGTGTGACAAGAGCATCTCCACTCATGTTGCTGTGCAAACTGCCAGATGAAGTAGGTTCTTGGTATTTTCTGAAGGCTTTTGCAAGCAAACAAGTCTGGGAGTAAAGTCAATTAAAACATGGAAAGATATACTTAAAAATTTTTTTTCGATAGTGAGTCCTTTGAGAAATACATACTTTAATAGAATATGATTGCCTTATATGTGTCAATATTTTCCCCACCAAAGAAAACACTGAAAATGCTTGATTGTAAAATGTCACTTGTTTACCCAAGAGACTGTCTATGAGTAAAGTTGTTCTAGAAATCCTCAATCCCTAGGTCGTAGTTTCCTGATGGTGCTGAGGGGAACCCTGGTGTGCGATTCAGTGCCTGCTACTCACAGGGAGGCTCTTAAGAACGCAGAGACCCGCCCAGTGGACCCCACGTGTGAGGACAGGATTGGAGCCTCGGGCTGGACTTGAAGAGGGAAATGCTTTAGAGAAGTGGAAGGAGATACAGGAAGGGCACCTGAGCCATGGGGAGTCAGGGGTGCTTGGTTTAGACATCAAGGAAAAGTGTACACCTGAGCACAGCCTGGGCCACACTTAGGATGCTATTGGCACTTCTGGTTGAATGGGGAAGAGAAAGGACATCCCCCTCTTGCTGGAGTGAACTCTGGAGAGATGTCTTCTTTAAAGCCTGGGGAGAGGAGCTTCTCTCCCATTATCTCCTGATACCTGTGTACATTCGAGACCCTTCCTGCTTTCTTCTTTCACTCTGTTGACTCCCTTTCCTTATTTTTCTTCTTTTTTCCCCTTTTTCCACTTTGTATTTATTTTACATATGTATATTTTATTGTTATAAGAGTACACATACGATAAAATCCAACGTCTTTACAAGTTTTGAAATGTCCAGGCAGTCCTGTTGACTACATGCACCTTGTTGTACAGCATGTGTCTAGAACTTTTCCATTTTGCAAATAACACATTCTAACCATTGAACAGAGACTTCCCATGTCAACCTCCTGCCAGCTCTTGGAACATCCCTTCTACTCTCTGCTTCTCGGAGTTTTCTTTCAGTTTTTGACCTTCTGTGACTGGCTTATTTCACTCTTACAAATGTCCTCCAAGTTCTTCCGTGTTGCTGCAAATAGCAGGATTTCCTTCCTTTTCAAAGACTGAATGACATTCCACTGTATGTATACACCACATTTTCTTTATTAATTCATCTTCCCATGGACACTAGGCAGTTTTCCTATGTTGTGTATTGTGTATAATGCTGCAATGGACATGAGATTGTAGATATCTCTTGGACATTCTTGTTTTATCTCCTTTGTATATAAACCTAAATGAGTGATTGCTGGATTTTATGAGAGTTCTCTTAATAATTTTTGGGGGACCTCCATTCTGTTTTCCATAATGGCTACACCATTTTACATTATTTCAGGTTACAAAATAGGGTACAGAAGTTCCACTTCTTCACATCTTTGCCAGCATCCGTTAATTTTCTTTTTTTTTTTTTTTTTTTTTTTTTGCATTACACGGGCTTCTCATTGTTGTGGGCTCTCCCGTTGAGGAGCACAGGCTCCAAACGCACAGGCTAAACGGCCATGGCTCATGGGCCCAGCTGCTCAGCGGCATGTGGGATCCTCCCAGACCGGGGCACAAACACGTGTCCCCTGCCTCGGCATGCGGACTCTCAACCACTGTGCCAACCGTGAGGCCCTAATTGTCTTTTTATAATACACATTCTAAGAGGTGTCGGTGATATCTCCTTGGGGCTTCATTTCCATTTCCCTGATGCTTAGCGATGTCGAGCAAATTTTCATATGTAGATTGACCACTTGTATGTCTTTATGGACAAATGTCTAGTGAAGCTTTTTACCCATTTTTAAAGTCCATTATTTGCCCGTGTTTTTCTGAAATTGACTTGTAGTAGTTTCTTATATATTCTGGATATTGGTCCCTTATGCAGATACAAGGTTTACACATATTTCCTCCCATCCTATATGTTGCCTTTTCATTCTGTTGATTGTTGAAGGGACTATCCTCTCTTCACTTGGTAATCTTAGAACCTTGGCCAAGATCAGTTGGCCATATATATGTGCGTTTATTTGGGGTCTCTCTATTATATTTCATTGGTCTATCTCACTGTCTTGATGCCAGTAGCAGACTATTTTGACTACTGTGGCATTGTTATGTGTTTTGAGTTCAGGAAGTGTTAATCTCCATCATTGCTTTTTGCTCTCAAGATTGTTTAATCTACTTGGGGGTGTTCCATATGTATTTTCGAATTCTGTCCACTTCTATAATAATGACATGGAATTTTGTGGGTTGTTGTGATATATGTGTACATCCCTTTATGTAGTATAGAAATGCCAATAGTATTTAATAATCCAGTCTATGAACATGGTATGTCATTCCCTTTACTTGTCTCTTCTTTAATTTCTTTCCGCAATGTCCTGTAGTTTTCAGTATACAATTTTTTCACCTCCTACGGGGCCTTTTCCACTGCCTTCCTCAGGTCCTCTAGAGTCAGGGGTGAGAAGGATGGACTCATGGAGAGAGTGAAATCCATCCCGCCCCTCTGCACCTACTCTCTGATTATGTCTAATACAGGTGTACTGGGCCATGCCCTTCACCTCTGTCTACAAGTGGGCCCCTTGCTGGGAATTCCTCTTGGATCTGAGTGTTGACTGTACTATTTCAGTGTCCACAAGGACTCTCCCAATGCCTGGCGTGGGTACAAGAGCCCAAGATATACCTACATACGAATGATCAGATCAGGCCATCAAATTTTCTGCCGTAAGGAACAGCCAGGGGAGGGGTGGCTGGTTGCCTCTATCTCATCTTTGGATTTCTTAGAGCTGAGCTTTCCAGTGTGGTAGCCACTAACCAAATGTCTCTATTTATAATTAATTTAGTTCGAAAAATAATTAAATCATTCTATTAAAAAATGCAAAAACCACACAATTGCTTGGTCACACTAGCCATGTTCCAAGTGTGTCTGTAACATCTGGAATTTCAGGTTGGTAAAGTTGACGGTGAAAGCTATAAATGGGTCTATAGAAGTGAGGGGTTGGAAGGTGATTTTCTCAGCATCTCTTCCTCATTTGAAATTTTCAACTGTGATCAATATCTTATTGAAGGACTCTGTCTGCACAGAGCACAGGGGAGGTCTGAGAACCTGGAGGGAAGACCAGGGTGATGCTGTGTGAGCCAGCAAGTCGAGTAGGAGAAATGGGTGGGTCAACTTGTATGATAACTTTAGGCTCATAGTTGTGTTTGTACAAAATGCATGGTGGAGAGCATAGATAGCAGTGATGCTGAGGACGATTCACATAGGGAACAACTCTCAGGTAGGATCTAAAGGGACACAATTCCTAGAACACTTTGATTCCACCCGGTTCTTTAGAAATGAAGGAAGGTGAACATGAAATCAGGAAGAAGAAGGAAATATGTGTAGAATTCTGATTTGTTCTTTCCAAATTTTAATGATATAATAGAGTTATTGTGTCCATGTCTTTTGACTGTACTGTGCTTATAGTCATCTTTTCTTGCTTTGCCATTCAGAAATTTTCTTTCTCACAAGACTACTCTTTCATTGCTTTTTCACTGCCAAAAATGAAAGGTTCGTTTCTGTTTGATACCTGGAGGGTATTTTGCACCAAGGTTTTGATTTCATTTTTACATTCACGTATGATGGCCATATCCTAGTGGGAACAAAACTCCCATAGTCACTTGACACTGGAGAACAAGTTCTTATAGTGAGTGTCAGGTGGTGGATGAGACTTGAACTCTCTCCCTCTACACTTTCAGGACTTGTAGCTTAATGTTACTTTTGTCCTCACTGTTTATTCCTCATGGAAAGCGCGCTCCCAGAGATGGATGAGTCTCAGAACACATTCTTTTGGATCACTGCATGTGCTCAGTCTCCTCATTTCAGCCTCAGCACCTCCCAAGGCTGATGTGCTGAGAGGTTTCCAATTGAGAGGGCTCCACGTCCAACTGCCCCTAAAGACCCTTCATGGCCGGCAAGAATTCTAGAGGACTGTGTGAAGGGTCTGATGGGCTCGCTTCACACACTGGCTGTCACAGCCCTGCTAACCTGGTCTCCTGGAATTCACCAGGCCCAGGACAGAGACTCAGGGCGGCAGGACCCAGGGTCACTGCTCTTCTTACAACCCACTGCTCCATCCGGACAGCCCTGCCCCTGCTCCCCACACTCCAGTCCTGCCTTCCCTCGGACCTTTCCTCAGGCCTTCCTTGGGCTTATCCTTCCCAGTTCTTCCAAGGCTGGGGTAAACCCTGGCACGTGCTGTGTGTTTAGGAGGCTTCCCCTGCTGTAGAACTTTTGTTTCAGTATTCCAGACTAAGGGAATTGGTTCAAGCTACTTTTAACTCTAATATTGCTTTCATCCTCTCTAAGGGGCTAAGAGACTTACGGAGTTGTTTTGAAGTACCTAAGGTTAGCTCAGTCACAGGACACTTACTTTTTTTGTGAAGTTGGTTGCATATCTAGGCTATTGTGGAGAATGCTGCAATGAACCTAAGTTCATCTCATTGTGATACTGATTTAACTTCCTTTGGATATATACCCAGAACTGTGATTGCTGAATCATATGATATTTCTGTTTATAATTTTATAAGGAACACCCATACTCTTTTTCACAAGAGCTGCACCATTTTACATTACCACCAGCTGTGTACAAAGTTTCCAATTCCCCACATCTTGGCCTTAAACTGTTAATTTTTTTCTTTATAATACACAGCCTAACAGGTGTGAGGTGTTCATTTGCATTGCCCTGATGATTAGTGAGGTTGAGAACCTTTTCCTATATTTGTTACTCATTTGTATGTCTTTTTCAGGAAATGTCTTATTTAAGTCTTTGCACATTTCTTAACCCATTTATTTACCCTTTTTAATTTTTTAATGTATTTTGCATTTGAGTTGTAGTGTTTTTCTTAGATGTTTTGGACATTAGCTCCTTTTCTGATATATGTTTGTAATCTTTCTGTAAGTTATATTTTCATCCTATTGACTGTTGAAAAAACTATACTTTCCCTATTTGTTGTCTTAGAAGCTTGGTGAATTTCATTTGGCCCTGTATCTATGAGTTTTCTTGGGATTTATTTATTCTGGTCTTTAGGCCTATGTATCTGTTTCTATGTCAGTACCATACAGTTTTGATTCCTGTGGCTTTGTAGTGTGTTTTGAAGAGAGGAAGTGAGAAGCCTCCATCTATGTTCTTTGTTCTCAGGATTGTTTTGTCTGTTTGGACTCCTTAGTGTTTCCATATATATTTTAGGATCTTTTTTTTTCTATTTCTTTGAAAATGACATTGGGATTTTGATATGTATTACAATGAATTTATAATTACCTTTGGGTAGTGTAGAAATGTCAACAATAAGAAATCTCCAGTCTATGAATATGATATGCCATTTCAATTATTTTTTCCTTGTTAAATACTTTCAGCAGTGGTTTGTAGTTTTCAGTGTACAGGCCATTTACCTTCTAAGGGCATTTTGTCCCTTCCTTCCCTGGATATTTCAGAGGCAGTGGTGAGAACGATGGCCTCATGAAGTGATTGAATGTCCCTCTCTCCCTTCTGCAGCTGCTCGCTGATTATGTCTAGCACAGTTGCACTGGGCCATGCTCATTACCTCTCCCCCCAAGTGGAACACCTGTCGGGAATTCCTCTAGGATCTGGGTGTTGACATTACTGTTTCAGTGTCCCCAAGGTCTCATGAGTGCCTGGCAAGTGTGCCTGATCCTAGGAAACACCTACAAATGAATCATCAAATCTGGCAAGCAAACTGCCCTGCAGAATGTGTTGGGCTGCACCTCTCACACCTGCAAGCCCTGTACTTGCTCAACCTCAGGGCTAAGAACAGAGCCTGGAATCAGGGACAGAGACATTCATGGTTTAATAGATGGGAGATCTTTCACGTCAGAAGCAATGTAGTCCTGGAGAGACATCCCACTGTAGATAGCCAATGGCAG